>NC_069499.1:489814544-489864544 GCF_027579735.1 Bombina bombina
CAACCCTGTTTCTCTCCGGCCCCTTCTGCTGACGTCAGAAGGTCTTCTTATTCCGGCGTCTCCTCTCCTCGGTGCCTGTTTGTTCTAATTCCTGGCTTGTGAGTACTTTCTGAATCTCTAGTTTGATTAGAATTGCTGGCTTGTTTTACTCTTACCCTGCTTAACCCTTCCTGCCTGATTCCTGATAACTGGACTCTGCTTGTTAGACTATTCTACTGGTTAACCCCAAACTGCCTGATTACACGTTGCTGGAACTTTGCTTGCTAGACCATTCTACTGTTTAACCCCAAACTGCCTGATAACACGTTGCTGGACTTTGCTTGTTTGACTATTCTACTGGTTAACCCCAAACTGCCTGATTACACGTTGCTGGAACTTTGCTTGCTAGACCATTATACTGTTTAACCCCAAACTGCCTGATAACACGTTGCTGAACTTTGCTTGTTTGACTATTCTACTGGTTAACCCCAAACTGCCTGATTACACGTTGCTGGAACTTTGCTTGCTAGACAATTCTACTGTTTAACCCCAATCTGCCTGATAACACGTTGCTGGACTTTGCTTGTTTGACTAATTCTTCTGGTTAACCCCTACCTGCCTGATTTCAAGTTGCCGGTTATTGCTTGATGGATTACTCCTTTGGTTAACCCTATCTACCTGAAGTTTCATCTCCTGACCCTGCTGTACCAACTTCCAGTTTATTTCAGTGAGTATATTATTGCAGCTGTCGCAGGGTCAGGTCCTGGAATATACTCACAGTGCTAGGGTGTTATTCAAACTTCATTCTAGCATTTGGGTCTAACTCTGGACTTAACCTATCCTGACATTACAAACAGGCCATATAATGGACCCTGGTGAGTTATCCAGAGCTGTGGCTCTACAGGGACAGCTTCTTGGAACCCACTCTGCACACCTGCAATCCCTGGATTCTAAATTGGATCAAATTACTGCTCTTTTGCATAATCTCTCTCCACCTTCACAAGTCTCTGCAACACCTGTTGTTCCTGCGGCCAGTTCTAACCCTGCATTTAATCCGCCACAACCTGCAGAACAGTTTATTCCCAGAATTCCGCTACCGGATAAATATGACGGCAATCCTGAAGACTGTCGAGGATTTCTTAATCAGTGCCGCCTTCACTTCAGAAATAATCCTCAGATGTTTGTTTCCTCTTCCTCCAAGATCACCTTTTTAATTTCTCTTATGAAGGGTAAAGCCTTGGCTTGGGTTTCTCCACTGTTGGAAAAGGATGATCCTTTGCTCCATGATATTGACACTTTTGTATCCATATTTTCTTCTGTGTTTGATAAACCTGGTAGATCAGCGGCTGCCGAAGCAGGACTTTTAGATTTAAGGCAGGGATCTCTTTCTGTAGCACAATACGCTATAGAATTCCGGACTTTAGCTGCTGAAACTATGTGGAATCATGGGGCCCTGCGTGCAGCGTTTCGTAAAGGTCTTTGTGATCGTTTGAAAGACGAACTGGTTTATAGGGATCTTCCTGATTCTCTAGAAGAACTTATCAACTTATGTATCAAGCTAGATGCTCGTTACTCTGAGCGTCTCCATGAACGTGACCGTAACAGAAGATCCTTTATCAGATCTTCTTTCTGTCCTATGCCTCGTTCACCAAACCTTCCTACTCCAAATACTTCTATCTCTGAGTCAAGTGAACCCATGGAGGTTGGTGCAATCAAATTATCCGAAGCTGAACGTCTCAGAAGGCGTAATCTAGGACTATGTCTTTACTGTGGTATTAAGGGGCATATGTTAAAAGATTGTCCAACTCGTCCAGTAAAAGCCAGGGCTTAACTCCAGAAAGAGGGACTGAGTTAAGCCAAAGATCTTTTTCTACCCTCAATCCCAAGCTGTTTGTTCCAGTCACTTTCCGCTTTGGCAACACCAAATTCCATGCTCAAGCACTCATCGATTCTGGAGCTGCAGGAATGTTTTGACATCATCTCTTCCCCACAGTTTCCTCTCATTTTGGGACTCCCTTGGCTTCAACTACATGAACCAGTTTTTTCCTGGTCTAAAGGAGAACTTGTTGATTGGGGATCTTCTTGTTTCAAACAGTGTCTTCAGAATACTCCCAAAACTTCTAGTACAGTTGTGGCAGTTTTGGACATTCCTGATTCCTTGCCTGAACATTATCATTCTTTTTGTGATCTCTTTTCTAAAAAGGATGCTGAAATATTACCTCCACACCGGACCTTTGATTGTCCTATTGACCTATTACCAGGAGCACCTCTTCCCAAGGGTAAAACATACCCACTTTCTCGTCAAGAAAATGTTTCACTTGAGGAATACATCAAGGATAATTTGGCCCGAGGTTTTATTCGCCCTTCTTCCTCTCCAGTAGGAGCAGGTTTTTTCTTTGTGGAAAAAAAATATGGAGGTCTTCGTCCTTGCATTGACTATCGTGGTCTTAATCAAATTACAATCAAGAATTGTTATCCACTTCCTCTCATTCCCGAATTATTTGATCGTCTCCAGGGTGCTTCCATCTTTACCAAATTGGATCTTCATGGGGCATATAATTTGTTCAGGATTCGTAAAGGGGACGAGTGGAAAACAGCCTTCAACACTAGGTTTGGGTTTGGGTTTGGGCACTATGAATATTTAGTTATGCCTTTTGGGTTATGCAATGCCCCTGCAGTTTTTCAACATTTTGTTAATGAAATATTTAGAGACTATCTTAATCAATTCGTTATTATCTATCTTGATGATATTTTGATTTATTCCCGGACTTTACAGGATCACTTTTATCATGTTACACTAGTACTCCAGAGATTACGTGAAAATTCTCTCTTTGCCAAGCTTGAAAAGTGCTCTTTTCATCAAGAATCTATTCATTTTCTGGGTTACATTATTTCACCGTCTGGATTCAAGATGGATTCTGACAAACTGTCGGCTATTATAGATTGGCCTAGACCAACTTCATTAAAATCTCTTCAAAGGTTCCTGGGGTTTGCCAATTACTACTGTAAATTCATAAAAGACTTTGCTAACATCTCGGCACCCCTTACTGCTCTTACTAAGAAGGGTCAGGATTGCAAACATTGGTCTGATAAAGCCTTCCAGGCATTTGAATCTTTGAAGTCTGCATTTACTTCGGCTCCCATTCTTTGCCATCCAGTTCCGAGTCTCCAATTCATCCTTGAAGTGGATGCTTCTCTGATCGCTGCTGGGGCTGTACTATCTCAGCGAAATCCTGTTACTAGCAAGATCCTTCCTGTGGGATTTTTCTCCAAGAAGTTTAATACTTCTGAACTGAATTATGACGTCGGTAACAAGGAACTGTTAGCTATTAAAGGGACAGTATACACTTATTTTCATATAACTGCATTTAATAGACACTACTATAAAGAATAAGATGCACAGATACTGATATAAAAATCCAGTATAAAACTGTTTAAAAACTTACTTAGAAGCTGTCAGTTTGCCTCTGTTGAAAAGGTAGCTGGAAAGCCCACTGCAAGTGGCAAATAAGACACTCCCCCCTCCCTCTTCTTTTGCATATGAAAAGACCCTTTACACAAACAGGAGTAAGCTGGAGAAGGTAGCTGACAGTATTCACATAAAACTTTGGGGCATGGTTAGGAGTCTGAAAACCAGAGCAATGTTATTTAAAAATAAGCAAAACTATACATTTATTTTTTAAAAAAACTTTATGGGCTATATAAATAGATCATCTACAAAACATTTATGCAAAGAAAAAGTGTATAATGTCCCTTTAAGATGGCTTTGGAAGAATGGAAACATCTGCTTGAAGGCACGGTTCAACCATTTCTTATTCTCATGGATCATAAAAATCTTCTGTATCTTCATACTGCCAAACGCCTCAACTCACGTCAAGCCCGATGGGCTCTGTTCTTTTCCAGATTTAATTTTGTCCTCTCTTATATTCCTGGTTCTAAGAATACAAAAGCAGACGCTTTATCTAGACAATTTCTGGCCTCTGATTCTACATTTTTGGATTCTGAACCCATTCTCCGCCCTGCTAAAGTTCTAGCTCAGTTATCTACTTTTCCTTTCCAAGCATTACAGTCTGCTCAAGCCTCTGTTCCTTCATCCTTTAACATACCTCCTGGGATCTTGTTTGTACCTACAGAATTCCGCCTCAAACTTCTTCGTTGGGCTCATGATAATGTTCTGTCTGGACATCCAGGAGTACGTAATACTTTGTGGAGACTCAAACAACATGTCTGGTGGCCTTCCATGGTCAAAGATGTCAAGGACTATGTTGCAGCTTGTCATTCCTGTACCTCTAATAAACAGTCTTCTTCTTTACCTCTTGGACTCTTACAACCTCTGCCTGTTCCGTATTATCCCTGGTCTCATGTTTCCTAATTCTGCCGGAAACAAGACCATATGGGTTGTAGTAGACAGATTTTCTAAGGCAGCTCATTTTGTTCCATTACCTGGATTACCATCTGCCCAGAAACTCGTTGAATTGTTTATACTCCATATCACCAGATTACATGGTTTTCCTTTGGGCATTGTTTCTGATCGAGGAGTTCAATTTGTCTCAAGATTTTGGAAATCTCTGTGCCAACAGTTTGGAGTTACCATATCTCTTTCTACTGCCCTTCATCCTCAATCCAATGGTCAAACTGAGCGGGTTAATCAATCTCTTGAATCCTATCTCAGGCACTATGTCAATCATCAGCACTCCAATTGGTCTCAATTCCCATTTCAATTCTTCTTTACAGACTTCTCCTTTCAAGGCAGCCTATGGATTTGTACCTAGAACTTTTCCTATGTCTTCTGGGGGTTCTGGAGCTCCTGGAGCAGATCGTACTGTGAAGAATCTCTGTAAACACTGGAAGAAGATTCGGGAAATTCTTCTCCTCTCTTCTCAAAAGTATAAACGATTTGCTGATCGCAAGCGCCGTAAGGCACCCTCATTTCGGACTGGAGACAAGGTTTGGATTTCCACCAGATTCATCCGACTCAAACAACCTTATGCTAAATTGGGTCCTAAATACATTGGACCTTTTAGGATTGTTTCCAAGGTATGTTCTACTGCCTACAGGGTGGCTTTACCAGACAACTTGAAGGTTCATCCTGTCTTTCACGTATTTCTTCTTAAACCAGCAATCTCTAACCGGTTTTCCACCAAATGTAAAGTTCCCTCTCCATTTCTTGTGGATGGTACTTTGGAATTTGAGATCAGTCAAATCCTTGATTCCAGATTACGGGGTAACCGTTTATATTATTTGGAAGGGATATCCCATCACTGAACGTTCCTGGGAACCTGCTTCTCATGTCCGCACCTCTGCTTTGATCAAACAGTTCCACGCCCAGAATCCTTCAAAGCCTGTTCGTGTTCCCGGAGGGGTCCTTGAGGAGGGGGCACTGTCGCGATCGCTCTGCTGCTGATCGCTTTCTTCTTTTCCTCTGTCAGCGCGGTAGTGCTTCCTTGGTTGCCTAGCAACCCTGTTTCTCTCTGGCCCCTTCTGCTGACGTCAGAAGGTCTTCTTATTCCGGCGTCTCCTCTCCTCGGTACCTGTTTGTTCTAATTCCTGGCTTGTGAGTACTTTCTGAATCTCTAGTTTGATTAGAATTGCTGGCTTGTTTTACTCTTACCCTGCTTAACCCTTCCTGCCTGATTCCTGATAACTGGACTCTGCTTGTTTGACTATTCTACTGGTTAACCCCAAACTGCCTGATTACATGTTGCTGGACTTTGCTTGTTTGACTATTCTACTGGTTAACCCCAAACTGCCTGATTACACGTTGCTGGAACTTTGCTTGCTAGACCATTCTACTGTTTAACCCCAAACTGCCTGATAACACGTTGCTGAACTTTGCTTGTTTGACTATTCTACTGGTTAACCCCAAACTGCCTGATTACACGTTGCTGGAACTTTGCTTGCTAGACAATTCTACTGTTTAACCCCAATCTGCCTGATAACACGTTGCTGGACTTTGCTTGTTTGACTAATTCTTCTGGTTAACCCCTACCTGCCTGATTTCAAGTTGCCGGTTATTGCTTGATGGATTACTCCTTTGGTTAACCCTATCTACCCGAAGTTTCATCTCCTCACCCTGCTGTACCAACTTCCAGTTTATTTCAGTGAGTATATTATTGCAGCTGTCGCAGAGTCAGGTCCAGGAATATACTCACAGTGCTAGGGTGTTATTCAAACTTCATTCTAGCATTTGGGTCTAACTCTGGACTTAACCTATCCTGACAAGATCAGTTGTGCTGGAAACTGAGGCAGTATATCAAATCCCCACTGTGTAACTTGGTATCTCGATGTACATGTAAATGGAACAAACAAGAGGTCCAAAGATAGTGAAGTACGTTTTTATTATAAACAAATCACATAAGACACAATTGCAAGCCCACTCACAAAGTATAACCTCAATCCATATGAGGTAAGGTATAAGCATAAAATCGTAAACCAAAACAGTGGAAAGTGGATAAAAACCTCAGAGTCTCTGTTGACTCAAAAATATCCGTACAACTATTTAAGTGTTCGCTTCACTATTCCATATAATTATTTTTAATTCATGTTTTAACATGTTATTTATTGCTGGTATTTAAATATGTATAATGCTTTTTTTAGGAAATATACATATATATATAGGTTTTTTTAATTTTTAATTTGTATTTTATGTATTAATAGATGAATTGAGTAAGGTATTTTATGCTATATATGTATTAATTTTAATATTCAATTGTGTATATACATTTATACAATGTTTTTAGTAGTCAACATTAATTCCGATATCTGTGCTGTATGATTTCCCTTACGTAACTGGTTCACCTTAAAAATTTAATTTTGGTCTGATGCCTGGATCACATGATTAATACACATGGTCTCGTTGGACCAATCACGTAACGGAACTCATATTCAATGAGCAGCGTGAATTTCTGTCCAATCGGGGAGCAAGAATTACGCTCCGATGAACAGACCGCTGCTTTTAAATACTCTCCTGTATTCTCATGTAAGTAAAGCCGTACTTCTATCCCTCTGAGGAAGAAGGCAACTTTGAAACGCGTTAGGGATGCTGTACGGATATTTTTGAGTCAACAGAGACTCTGAGGTTTTTTTATTATCCACTTTCCACTGTATTGGTTTACGATTTATGCTTATACCTTACCTCATATGGATTGAGGTTATACTTTGTGAGTGGGCTCGCAATTGTGTCTTATGTGATTTGTGTATAATAAAAATGTACTTCACTATCTTTGGACCTCTTGTTTGTTCCATTTACATGTACATCAAGATACCAAGTTACACAGTGGGGATTTGATATACTGCCTCAGTTTCCAGCACAACTGATCTACCTTCCGGTACTCCTGATTGAACATTTGGTGGATCTGGAGATTGCAGCCTTTTATGGAGGTTTACTTTGAATGGTGACTACTTACATCATGTTGATTGAGGTCCCTGGAAGTAAGTGTTTGGGGATAGGGGAGTTGTGACCCCACATTCTTTTTATCACATTTCCACGGAAGAAAGGTGCAGACACATATTTCTTTATATATATATATATATATATATATATATATATATATATATATATATATATAGTTGTGTGTAAAAAAAAGAAGGGCACTCTCAGGATTTTTAGTAAGAGGCTTATTTTCTTGTCTGGGAGTACGGCTCTACAGCCGACTAAAGATACATTTTGTCTTGAAGAAGGCTCACATAGGAGCCGAAACGCTGACAATGATCCTCTACAAATGACATTTCAATATTGCCAGAATAAATATATTCACAGTCTTACTAAAAATCCCGAGAGTGCCCTTCTTTGTTTTTTTTACACACAACTATACAAGTTCTTTTGAGGATTGCACCCAGGTCTGCTACACATTACCAAGGTTGGAGTGCTGAGCCACTGGCTAATTGACTATATATATATATATATATATATATATATATATATATATATATATATATATATATATAGATAGATATATATAGATGTATATAGATAGAAAGATAGATAGATTTTTTTTTTTTTTTTTTTTAGATAGATAGATAGATAAAGATATCCAGTTTGGAATGCACTCTTCAAATACATTTGACCATATCATGTATTTCCAAAAAATACTCAGTACTTCATATAATTTGCTTCAAATTGTTATATATTATTCACAACATTGTGTAATTCCAACATTTCGGCCCTATACTGCCCTTGTGTAAAGCAACCATACACAACTTACTAAACTGTCTACTTCTATTTTGCCTGAATACTCCCCAGGAATATATTTTGAAGCCTTATCTGACACTGAAGCCTGAACACAGAACTTGTGATACTCGGTGTTTTTCTTTATTTTATGTGGAGGTTAGTTCTGAGACTTATGCTACTGCGGAAAAACACAGCGTATCTAGGGTTGCCACCTAAGCCATGTTTTCCTGGACACTTATCATTTATACATGCTGTAGGGTGTGCAGGTAGGAACATGAATTTCAACCCTGGAAAGCACACAAATAGTGACACTGAACAGCACTATTCATATTCCTCCCTGCACACCCTGCAGCATGTATGACTGGGGTGACCGCTTTAAAAAGGGACACATATGAAAAATACATATGTCAGGGCTTGTTACAGAAGCATTAGTTATTTTGTTGTGAAGAAACTTATTTCCCAGCAGCAATGCCTGAACCAGCCAAGCCAGCGCCTAAGAAGGGCTCCAAGAAAACTGTAACAAGTATCATTTCATAAAGGGTTAACTCTGTTCAGTTTTGAGAAAACTATTTTCTGAGGCAGGTTTCCTAGCATATTGTGTACTGTAATTAAGTTTGTGATAAGCATTCACTGCTAGGTGATAAGAAGGACTCAATTGTTTTCTTGTGTGTACTTGTTATCTGCGGTGGCCTGTCCAAGGGCTTTGTCTAAATGTGTGATGGGGGATTTTATGCTTCCCCCCCTGGGAGTGCCCTGTGTGCATGTAACCTAAATAAAAAGCAGGCTGGGCATCCCAGTCCTCAGTTCTTGGTTGTCCCTCAATCGCAGCGTTGACTCGTTTTTGTGGGCAGAAGGGTATCCTAGCTGTACTACAGCTAAGGGGGATTATTCTACATTTGCGAGACTCATATAGAATACTATGGAAAGCAGTTTCTCCCCTCTTCAGCAATATGAATCCAGGCTACTAAGCGGTCCATCTCTCAGCGAGACTAAGGGTAACCGTAACATTTGGCGGCAGCGGTGGGATTTTTCCTGGATTTCCTAGGAGAGGTACAGAACGGATGGAGAGCGCTTACGAAAAATTGAAGCGTACAACCCTAAAGGATTTACTTGAAAGCAGAGGGGGGTACGCCAGCAACCGGCCGAGGAGAGAGCTGATCGCAGAATTGACCGAACGGGATCAGAGCTTCACAATGGCGGAAACACCGACCACGATTAGTGACGAAAAAAACCAGGATTGTTCGGGAGAGGCTCTCACTGTACGGGCCGAACCCCTCCATGGAATTGGTACAGCAGTTGATGGCGGAAGCGGACAAGGATATACGAGAGACTCGAGCCCACGAACTCAACCTAGCGAACGCACACCGCAATGCTGAAGCCCCGCAGGTAATCATCCCTGTCGAAAATGCTGGGAGGCCCAAGATACCCTATGCGGCATTTCGACCCTTCCTAGAGAGCGAGACAGGGATTGATGAATATTTGGTGGACTTCGAAAGGCAATGTGCCCTGCACCAGATTCCCAACAGGGAGTGGCCCACAATATTGTCTGGGAAACTATCCGGGCGAGCCCTGGAAGCCTTTCGTACTCTGGGTGCTGAGGAAGTGACACAGTATGAGCTAGTTAAGGAGACACTGTTGCGACGGTACGCAGTAACTCCGGACGCGTATCGCCGACAGTTTCGGGGCACGAAAAAGAAGCCTAACGATACCCATATGGAATGGGCGCACCGAATGCGGAGAGCGGCAAATCACTGGATGAGCGGAAGTAAAGCGGTAACTGGTGAGGAAATTTTACAATTGTTTCTCTTAGAACATTTTTATAATGGCATGGAACAGCAAGGGAAGGAATGGCTGCGAGACAGACGACCTTCTACCTTAGAAGAAGCAGCCAAATTGGCCGATGAACATTATGACTCCCGTCTTCACGAACCCAGAGAGGTTTACCGTGCACCCCCTCGTGCTGAATTCCGAGCCCCGGTGCCCGCAGGGCCCGCCCGACACTCAGGACCACCCAATAACAGCTCTGAGCGTCCCAGACCGACTTGCCACCGATGCAAGCAACCAGGGCATTTCATGGCTAGCTGCCCCCTTAATACGCACCAGACACCCAGGAATTACAATTACCCCTCTGGGGCATATCGTCCGGCCCGGACCCTCTGTGTTAACCAAGAGGCCCCTATGGAGGAATATTTGGGGCCGCTTCACGAGGCGGACCCTGTATATGCTGCCTCAGATAACCGCCAGCACCATCGGCAGAAGGTATGGCTCGAGGGGCGATCTACCGAGGGATTGAGAGACACAGGGGCTACTATCACGCTGGTACAGAGTCATTTGGTGCCGGAGCACAAGCGATCTGGACAGACTGTGGCC
Organism: Bombina bombina; assembly: GCF_027579735.1. Taxonomy (NCBI): domain Eukaryota; kingdom Metazoa; phylum Chordata; class Amphibia; order Anura; family Bombinatoridae; genus Bombina; species Bombina bombina. The sequence goes on from NC_069499.1 coordinate 489,825,064, forward strand.
GTTAGAGTGGCGGGGGGGGATGTGTACAAAATTCCAACAGCTAAAGTGCATCTTGATTGGGGAGCGGGAAAGGGGGCTGTGAACGTGGGCATAATGGATAATTTACCTGCCGAAGTACTACTGGGCAATGATTTGGGCCCCATGACTTCTGCCTATGCTCCAGTATGCAACAACGAGGCGGACCCAGTGACTACACGGGCCCAAGCCCGGACGGAGCGAGAACTCTCACCAGTGCGGGAGACACAGGTAAGACCTACCCCGACATTGCCTGACATGTTAGGCCCCATACCCTGGGACACCCCAGATGCTTTCGAGACAGAGTCTAAGACTGACCCGACCTTACAAAAGTACCGGGAACGAGCAGAGACCGGAGGGGGCGGGGCAGATAATGAAACATTCTTATGGGAAAAAGGGAAACTATACCGCTGGACAGAGAAAAGGGGACAGCGTAGGCGACAGCTGGTAGTGCCCCACAAATACCGTCAAGAAATCCTCAAGATAGGCCATGACATCCCCTTAGCAGGCCACCTAGCTGTAACCCGTACCCTACACCGCATTACTCACACGTTCTTTTGGCCAGGGGTACACGCCGACGTTAGAACTTACTGTAACACCTGCGATGTGTGTCAACGAGTAGGAAGGCGAGGCGATCACCCTAAAGCCCATCTAGTAAATATGCCCATTGTAGAGGAACCCTTCAGCCGGGTTGCTATTGACCTAGTGGGACCACTGGCTACCCCTAGTCCCTCCGGTAAGCGCTACATTCTTACCGTAGTGGACTACGCTACCAGGTACCCAGAGGCTGTCGCCCTATCCAACATACAAGCGGATACGGTAGCGAATGCACTAGTACAGGTGTTCTCCCGGGTAGGATTTCCAAAAGAAATCCTATCCGACCGAGGCACCCAATTTACGGCTGAATTGACCCAACAACTCTGGCAGGTTTGCAAAATTAAGTCCCTCCTGAGCTCCCCATACCACCCCCAGACGAACGGGCTGTGTGAGAGGTTCAATGGGACCCTCAAGCAAATGCTCAAGACGTTCACTCAGGAATACCGAGACTGGGAACGCTTCCTGCCGCACCTCCTTTTTGCTTATCGGGAGGTGCCCCAGGAAACGACAGGGTTCTCTCCCTTCGAGTTGCTCTACGGAAGAAAGGTACGGGGACCCCTAAACCTGATCCGGGAGCACTGGGAGGGAGAGATGGAGACTGACGGTGTCCCCATTGTGCCATACGTGCTGGAACTCAGGGACCGAATGGAGCAATTAGCCAAATCCGTGCGGGCTAATCTCCAGTCGGCCCAGAGAAGACAGAAAGTATGGTACGATCGGGGGGCCCGAAAGAGAATCTTTACCATAGGACAAAAGGTGTTAGTACTTAAGCCGGTGAAGACAGACAAATTGCAGGCGTCCTGGCAGGGCCCCTACCAGATCGTAGAGAAAAGGGGAGACACCACTTATGTGATAGCTAGCTGCCACGACAACAATCTTAGAAAGACATTCCATGTAAACATGCTCAAGGAATATTTTGAGCGACCAGAGAACGTGACGGCCATATGTTGTTCCCCTCAGGAAGGCCCCGACAGTCTACCCATTCCAGACCTATTAGAAAAGAGTCTCCCCACAGGTATAGTGGCTCAGGTTCAGATAGGAGACCGACTTAGCCCCACTGAAAGGGAGCAGCTCAACCAACTCCTACAGTCCAAACACCTCACCTTCTCCCCGAAGCCAGGGTACACTACTTTAACCACCCACCAGGTAGATACTCCGGGACAAGCTCCCTTGCGCCAGGCTCCGTACCGAATCCCCGAAGCAGTTAGGATAGGAATGAAGAAGGAGATCGATGAGATGCTCCAACTCGGGGTAATTGAGCCCTCCGATAGTCCCTGGGCCTCCCCAGTTGTCTTGGTGCCCAAGAAAGATGGGACCACCCGGTTCTGCGTAGACTATCGGAGGCTCAATGAAAAGACCGTGACGGACGCTTACCCTATGCCCAGGGTAGACGAGCTACTCGATCGTATAGCCAGGGGAAATTACCTGACCACTATTGACCTCTGCAAAGGTTACTGGCAGATTCCCCTGGCCCCGGAGGCTATCCCCAAGTCGGCATTCGTCACCCCATTCGGCTTATATCAGTTTAGGGTAATGCCGTTTGGGATGAAGAATGCCCCAGCTACATTCCAGCGCTTGGTGGATAGGCTCCTGGATGGCTTCCAGAGTTTTGCTTGCGCCTACCTGGACGACATAGCGATCCACAGTGAGTCATGGGAGGACCACTTAGCTCACATAGGAATGGTTCTGGATCAGATCCGGGCTGCTGGCCTGACTCTGAAGCCAGAAAAATGCCACTTTGGGATGGCCGAGGTACAGTACCTGGGTCACCGGGTGGGGTGTGGAAAGCAGCGACCAGAGCCGGCCAAGATAGAAGCTGTCGCCAATTGGCCCACCCCCATCACTAAGACTCAGGTCCTAGCCTTCCTGGGCACGGCAGGGTACTATAGACGGTTCGTACCAGACTACAGCACACTTGCCAAACCCCTGACTGACTTGACCAAGAAGAACTTACCTCGACAGGTCCTGTGGTCTCCCCACTGTGAAACGGCTTTCCAGGCTCTCAAAAATGCTCTAATTAACGCTCCTGTCTTGGCGGCTCCAGCCCTTAACAAACGTTTTATCGTCCACACAGATGCTTCCATGTTCGGGCTGGGAGCCGTCCTCAGCCAAGTAGGCGAAGATGGAGGGGAGCATCCAGTTGCCTACATCAGCCGGAAGCTCCTGCCCCGCGAAGTCAGCTATGCAGCGGTCGAAAAGGAGTGTTTGGCTTTGGTGTGGGCATTAAAGAAATTGACTCCCTATTTATATGGGCAGGAGTTCACTCTGGTCACCGACCATAACCCGTTGGTGTGGCTGAACCGGGTCTCTGGAGATAATGGCAGGCTATTACGTTGGAGTTTATCGTTGCAACCCTTCAATTTCACCATTACTTACAGACCTGGGAAACAGAATGGCAACGCCGACGGGTTGTCCAGACAAACCGACCTCAGCCCCGCATAACCAGCGGTCTGGACAGCCTTAGTCTGCCCCGAAAAGGGGTCAGACCGTGTCTGCCAGAGTGTTCCACAGAAAGGGAGCACTGTTACAGAAGCATTAGTTATTTTGTTGTGAAGAAACTTATTTCCCAGCAGCAATGCCTGAACCAGCCAAGCCAGCGCCTAAGAAGGGCTCCAAGAAAACTGTAACAAGTATCATTTCATAAAGGGTTAACTCTGTTCAGTTTTGAGAAAACTATTTTCTGAGGCAGGTTTCCTAGCATATTGTGTACTGTAATTAAGTTTGTGATAAGCATTCACTGCTAGGTGATAAGAAGGACTCAATTGTTTTCTTGTGTGTACTTGTTATCTGCGGTGGCCTGTCCAAGGGCTTTGTCTAAATGTGTGATGGGGGATTTTATGCTTCCCCCCCTGGGAGTGCCCTGTGTGCATGTAACCTAAATAAAAAGCAGGCTGGGCATCCCAGTCCTCAGTTCTTGGTTGTCCCTCAATCGCAGCGTTGACTCGTTTTTGTGGGCAGAAGGGTATCCTAGCTGTACTACAGCTAAGGGGGATTATTCTACATTTGCGAGACTCATATAGAATACTATGGAAAGCAGTTTCTCCCCTCTTCAGCAATATGAATCCAGGCTACTAAGCGGTCCATCTCTCAGCGAGACTAAGGGTAACCGTAACAGGGCTGTATTCAGGGCTGTTTAAAGAAATGTTTTGTATAAGAACTATGACATATGTATTTTTCATATGTGTCCCTTTTTAATGTGGCAATATGGTCTTATAAGTGTCCAGGAACACATGACCGAGGTATCACAGGTTCTGTGTTCATGTTTGAGTGTCAGATAAGGTTTCAAAATACATTCCTGGGGATTATTCGGGCAAAATGGAAAGGGCCAGTTTAGTAAGTTGTGTATGGCCAATGTGCTACTGTCACCGGGAGACCTAATAAAAATCTATTTAATTACAGCATGTAAACTCTCCTGACATGACTAGAATGCATGCACTGATATGAGTTTGAGACAGAAGCTGATAGATGAAATTATAGAAACGATAGAGCAGAGAGGCTTTCTAAATTGTTGAAAGGACCAGTAAACACAGTAGATTTGCACAATCAACAAATGCATGATAAAAAAGACAATGTAATTAGACATGTGCGATTCGTTTCGGATCGATTCGGAAATTCGTCCGAATTCGTAAAATTCGGGATTCGGATCAATTCGGATTTCCGAATTAAAATAGTGCCGAATTTACCGAATAAATCCGAATTAGTTCGGATTTATTCAGATTTATTCGGTAGATTCGGATGGCCATGGATTACACTAGTATTGTACAGTATATTAGGTTATATCACTCTGCTATGGGTTACACCTAATATACAGTACATAATACTAGTCTAATACACAGCACATCCCACCATATTTTCCGAATTTCCGAACTGAACCGAATCGAACTGAATCCAGCCGAATTTATTAGAATCCGAATGAATCCGAAACGAATTCGAACCGAATTGATTCAAATTTTTCGGAATTTGAATCAATCCGAACCGAAATTAGAAAAAATCCAAATCAATCCGAACCGAACCGAATTGTTTCGCCATGCACATATCTAAATGTAATAGCACTTAGTCTGAACTTCAAATGTTATGTTTATTTCCACTCCCCCTGTACCATGTGACAGCCATCAGTAAATCACAAATGCATACACATACCATGTGACAACCATCAGCCAATCACAAATGCATATACGTTTATTCTTGCACATGCTCAGTAAGAGCTTGTGACTCAAAAAGTGTAACTATGAAAACACTGTGCACATTTTGTTAATGGAAGTAAATTGAAAAGTTGTTTAAATGTGCATGCTCTATCTGAATCATGAAAGTTTAATTTTGACTTGAGTGTCCCTTTAAATTAGAAACTTTACAAACTAACTGCTAGATTACTTGCGTTAGCCTTAAAAAGCAGTGTTGAGAGGTCCCAACGCTGCTTTTTAACGCCCGCTGGTATTACGAGTCTGGCAGGTACAGGTGTACCGCTCACTTTTCTTCCGCGACTCGAGCATACCGCAAATCCCCTTACGTCAATTGCGTATCCTATCTTTTCAATGGGATTTGCCTAACGCTGGTATTACGAGTCTTGGTAGAAGTGAGCGGTAGACCCTCTCCTGTCAAGACTTCTACCGCATTTAAAAGTCAGTAGTTAAGAGTTTTATGGGCTAACGCCATAACATAAAAATCTTAAGTAAAGTGCTAAAAAGTACACTAACACCCATAAACTACCTATTAACCCCTAAACCGAGGCCCACCCCCACATCGGAAACACTTTAATAAATATATTAACCCCTAATCTGCCGACCGGATATCAACGCCACTTTAATAAATATATTAACCCCTAAACCGCCGCACTCCCGCCTCGCAAACACTAGTTAAATTTTATTAACCCCTAATCTGCCGTCCCTAACATCGCCGACACCTACCTACATTTATTAACCCCTAATCTGCCACCCCCAACGTCGCTGCTACTATATTAAAGGTATTAACCCCTAAACCTAAGTCTAAACCTAACCCTAACCCCCCCTAACTTAAATATAATTTAAAATAATCTAAATAAAATGACTACAATTAAATAAATTATTCCTATTTAAAACTAAATACTTACCTGTAAAATAAACCCTAAGATAGCTACAATATAACTAATAGTTACATTGTAGCTAGCTTAGGGTTTATATTTATTTTACAGGCAACTTTGTATTTATTTTAACTAGGTACAATAGTTATTAAATAGTTATTAACTATGTAATAACTTCCTAGTTAAAATAAAGACAAATATACCTGTAAAATAAATCCTAACCTAAGTTACAATTACACCTAACACTACACTATCATTAAATAAATTACCTAAACTACCTACAATTAATTACAATTAAATTCAATAAATTAAAGTACAAAAAAAAACAACCACTAAATTACAGAAAATAAAAAAATAATTACACTTTTTTAAACTAATTACACCTACTCTAATCCCCTAATAAAATAAAAAAGCCCCCCAAAATAATAAAATTCGCTACCCTATACTAAATTACAAATAGCCCTTAAAAGGGCCTTTTGCAGGGCATTGCCCCAAAGTAATCGCATTCTATTGGCTGATTGGAACAGCCAATAGAATGCGAGCTCAATCCTATTGGCTGATTGGATCAGCCAATAGGATTGAACTTCAATCCTATTGGCTGATTGGATCAGCCAATAGGATTTTTCCTACCTTAATTCCGATTGGCTGATAGAATCCTATCAGCCAATCGGAATTCAAGGGACGCCATCTTGGATGACGTCATTTAAAGGATCCTTCATTCTTCACTTGGACTTCGTTTGAAGAGGATGGCTCCGCATCGGCTGGATTGAAGATGGACCCGCTCAGCTCCGGATGGATGAAGACTTCTGCCACTTGGAAGACCTCTTCTGCCCAGATCGGATGAAGACTTCTGCCCCTCTGGAGGTCCACTTGTGCCCGGCTGGGTGAAGACGGCTCAAGGTAGGGTGATCTTCAAGGGATTAGTGTTAGTTTTTTTTAAGGGGGGATTGGGTGGGTTTTAGAGTAGGGTTGGGTGTGTAGGTGGTGGGTTGTAATGTTGGGGGGGTATTGTCTTTTTTTCAGGTAAAAGAGCTGATTACTTTGGGGCAATGCCCCGCAAAAGGCCCTTTTAAGGGCTATTTGTAATTTAGTATAGGGTAGGGAATTTTATTATTTTGGAGGGCTTTTTTTATTTTATTAGGGGGATTAGAGTAAGTGTAATTAGTTTAAAAGAATTGTAATTATTTTTTTATTTTCTGTAATTTAGTTGTTGTTTTTTCCCCCCCGTACTTTAGTTTATTAAATTTAATTGTAATTAATTGTAGGTAATTTAGGTAATTTATTCAATGATAGTGTAGTGTTAGGTGTAATTGTAACTTAGGTTAGGATTTATTTTACAGGTATCTTTGTCTTTATTTTAACTAGGAAGTTATTAAATAGTTAATAACTATTTAATAACTATTGTACCTAGTTAAAATAAATACAAAGTTGCCTGTAAAATAAATATAAACCCTAAGCTAGCTACAATGTAACTATTAGTTATATTGTAGCTAGCTTAGGGTTTATTTTACAGGTAAGTATTTAGTTTTAAATAGGAATAATTTATTTAATTGTAGTCATTTTATTTAGATTTATTTAAATTATATTTAAGTTAGGGGGTGTTAGGGTTAGACTTAGGTTTAGAGGTTAATAACTTTATTATAGTGGCAACGACGTTGGCGGCGGCAGATTAGGGGTTAATAAATGTAGTTAAGTTGCGGAGACGTTGGGGGGGCAGATTAGGGGTTAATAAATATAATGTAGGGTTTGGCGATGTTGGGGGCAGCAGATTAGGGGTTCATAGGGATAATGTAGGTGGCAGCGGTGTCCGGAGCAGCAGAGTAGCGGTTAATAATTATAATGTAGGTGGCGACGATGTCGGGGACGGCAGATTAGGGGTTAATAAGTGTAAGATTAGGGGTGTTTAGACTCGGGGTTCATGTTAGGGTGTTAGGTGTAGACATAAAATTCCTTTCCCCATAGGAATCAATGGGGCTGCGTTAGAAGCTGAACGCTGCTTTTTTTGCAGGTGTTAGGTTTTTTTTCAGCCGGCTCAGCCCCATTGTTTCCTATGGGGAAATCGTGCATGAGCATGTTTAGCCAGCTTACCGCTACCGTAAGCAACGCTGGTATTGAGGTGAGATGTGGAGCTAAATTTTGCTCTACGCGCACCTTTTTGCGGCTAACGCCGGGTTGACAAAAACCTGTAATACCAGCGTTGTCTTAAAGGGACACTGTATCCAAAAATTTTCTTTCGTGATTCAGATTGAGCATGAAATTTTAAGCAACTTTCTAATTTACTCCTATTATCAAATTTTCTTCATTCTCTTGGTATCTTTATTTGAAATGCAAGAATGTAAGTTTAGATGCCGGCCCTTTTTTGGTGAACAACCTGGGTTGTCCTTGCTGATTGGTGGATAAATTCATCCACCAATAAAAAAGTGCTGTCCAGAGTACTGAAACCAAAAAAAGCTTAGATGTCTTCTTTTTCAAATAATGATAGCAAGAGAACGAAGAAAAATTGATAATAGGAGTAAATTAGAAAGTTTCATAAAATTGCATGCTCTTTCTGAATTACTAAAAAAAATTGGGTACAGTGTCCCTTTAAGGTAGCGTTAAAAAAAAAAGGCTTGTTAGCAACGCACTCCTGTTATCGCAAAACTCGTAATCTAGGCGTAAGGGATTAATAGAGATTTAGACTGATCTGTATGCATGTGAAATTTAGTAGTGTATATAGATTAAGATCTAAACAATTTTTTTGACATTAGCATGTTATATTAGATATTCTTCTGTTAATATATATTTATGGTGGAATATTCTTTTAGGGACACTAAACCCAATTTTGTTCTTTTTTGTGTGATTCAGATAGAGCATGCAATTTTAAGCAACTTTCTAATTTACTCCTATTATCATTTTTTCTTTGTTCTCTTGCTTTCTTTATTTGAAAAAGAAGGCATCTAAGCTTTTTTTGTGCTTCAGGCTCTGGACAGCACTTTTTTATTGGTGGATGAATTATCCACCAATCAGCAAGAACAACCCAGGTTGTTCACCAAAAATGGGCCGGCATCTAAACTTACATTCTTGCATTTCAAATAAATATACCAAGAGAATGAAGAACATTTGATAATAGGAGTAAATTAAAAAATTGCTTAAAATGTCATGCTCTATCTGAATCACGAAGGAGAAAATTTGGGTTCCGTGTCCCTTTAACCCTTTGAGTGCTAAGCACTTTCCCACCTGGGTGCTAAGATTTTTTTATGTTTTTTTAATTTTTTAATTTTTTGAACAATTTGTTTTTTTAACCTTTTTTTGTCTTTTTTTCAGACCCCCAAGACTTACACTGTTGGAAAGGTTAGGCGATTACCTTTCCAATGGTGGGACTTGGGGGTCTGTAGCTGCTTAGATGCCTGAGATACAAGCTTCTAAGCAGCATGCCCCCTCCTCCTATACTTAACATTGTTAAGTATAAATAAAGTAGCGCGGTGACGTCATCACGTTATTGCGCATGACGTCACCACGCAAAACGGGAAGCCCCGGCGATGCCTGTCACTCTAAAGGCACGATCGCCGGGGTAGGAGCGGGTGGGAGCCCCCAGATCTCCCTCAAGGTGGGAGAGTGCTAGTGACGGCTCTGAGCCGTCATTAGCAACAGAGTGGGAAACTCTGTGACGGCTCAGAGCCGTCATTAGCACTCAAATGGTTAAACCTTTCAGTGCTAATGATGGCTCTGAGCCATCACAGAGTTTCCCACTCTGGTGCTAATGACGGCTAAGAGCCGTCACTTACACTCTCCCACCTTGAGGGAGATCTGGGGGCTCCCACCCGCTCCTACCCCGGCGATCGTGCCTGTGAAGTGACAGGCATCACAGGGCATCACGTTTTGCGCTGTGACGTCACGCGCAATGACGTGATGACGTCACCGTGCAACTTTATTAACAATTTGTCAATACAAAGTATAGGGAAAGGGGGCATGCTGCTTAGAAGCCTGTATCTCAGGTAATTGTCTAACCTTTCCAATGGTGTATGTCTTGGGGATCTAGAAAAAATAAAAAAAAAGTTAAAACTTTTTTTTCCCAAAATAAAAAAATACATTAAATCAGCTTAGCGCCCAGGTGGGAAAGTGCTTAGCACTTAAAAGGTTAAGGGAGATGGGTTATTTTCTACTCTTGTATTTTTATATTTGACCAGTAGGTGGTGCTATAATATGAGAACCTGACCCAATAGGGGTTAAAGGGATATGAAACCCAAAATGTTTCTCTCATGAATTAGACTGAGCATTCAGTTTAAACAGTGTTCCAATTTATTACTTTTAACAAATTTGCTGTATTTTCTTTGTATTGTTTAATGAAAGAGCATGATTTCACTACTGGTAGCTTGCTGAACACATTGTGTGAGCCAATATAAAGAGGCATATATGTGCAGCAGCTATCAATCACCAGCTAGCTCCCAGTAGTGCATTGCTGCTCCTGGGCCTACCTTGGTATGTTTTTCTGCAAAGATTACCAAGAGAAGGAATCAAATTAGATAATAGAAGAAAATTGAAATGCTGTTTAAAATTGCATACTCTCTCTGAATCATGAAATAAAAAGTTGGGGTTTCATGTTCCTTTAATGTAGACACACACCTGTATAGTATAAATAGTGGCAATGAATGTATGGTATATATCCGCATGACTAACGTTGTAGTTGTATTGTTCACAGGGGTCAAGTCCTACAAAAAATAGTGTGGGAACTCACCAAGACTTCCTCCCCCCCAAACTATTAATATTGTATTATATACACACCCACACTGTATCTAAATGTATATAATCTAGACACTTTGGTTAATGAAAGCAAATTAAATCCAATGAAGAGTTTAATAGTTGCTTTTGGGCCTGAGACTCCTCCTCTGTCACAGAGTCTCGTCCACTTAAGGTGCAATAGTCCTATTTCTACTGAGGAGAACTAAATAACCCCAAGCAAGGCAAACAGAAATGTAAGCATTGTGTGTTCCACACAGTGCGGGGTGATCACACAGCAGGACAGGCTTGCATTTAGTGCATTATAGGAAGTGTTACTGCCCATTACTAGAGGATCTAACTTTCCCTCTAACCAGACTATGCTACAGCTCCTCACACCAACAGCATGCAAATGAAAATAATGCAGGAACTCTGTTCCCATGCATTCCTGCTCGACTTGGCCCTTGATTGTTCACAATAAACACTTAAAAAAAAAAAATATGTGCTGCTGTATTCTTGTTTTTTTCTTGATTGTGGGGTAGCACTCCCCTAACAGCGTGCACTATAGTGTGTGTGCTGGAATCTTTTTTAGCAGGGTGGATAAAAATCAATGATTTTATTAAAATAAAAAAAAAAAGATTTGTTTTTATTTAAATCAGATTTTTTTTTTTAAATCAGATTTTTAAAAATCTTTATCAGATTTTTAAAAATAAAATGCTTTTTGAGGTAAAACAATATCTATCTAAAGATAACTTTCTATTTAAAATACGTTATAATCCAAAGGTTGTTAATCTTCAAATAAGGATTAATTTTTAATTATGCAGCATGAGGCTTTATATTCATAGCTGTAATGTTTATTTTATTTTTTATTATTATTTTTTATTTGTTCATTTTTGTGAATAATTGTAGTGGTACAGACAAAATCATAACTCATGATAATTCTAAATACATTTCACAGAGTTACAGGCTATGTAGGTTCCAATCTTGCTATAGGTCCATACAGAATGATGATCACCTATAAATTACATTTATCCATTCTCAAGCTGTACCTCAATAGAAAAAAGTAGCATTTGCTACTTTGATATAAAGTGGGAGCATAGGATATAGGTCAAAGGATGCCCGGGAAGAGGGGTGACGGAGGCGAGACAGCCCTGCTCTAGTGGAATGGTGTGTATGGATTTCCATTTAAGGATATATATATATTTAATAAGTGGTTGCATTATGTTATAGTCATATTGCTTGGTGTGTATAGGAGGTTAGTAATTAGTTCTTCTCTACTTGTATCCCATATAAATTTCATGTCATGAAAAAATTCTAAAGTATTAGTTTTAAAGTAATCATATTCTTACAGTAATAATGTATTGTCCATGTGAGTAATCCAATATTTGAAAGTAGGGCTACTTTGAGATTTCCATTGTTTTGCTATAAGTAATCTGGCCGAATTTAATGCTAGCTGTGTTAATCTTAATCTAAGTGTGCAGGGGTAAGAAGGTAGAAGATTGAGTAGAGCCACGGTTGGGTCCAAAGAAAACTGTGTGTGATGGCCTATTAAATATCAATATATTTCTCAATAATGGACCAACATCTCCTCAGTTCTGTACACTCCCACCATATATGTATCAGTGCTCCTCTCTACCCACACCCCCTCCAACACTTGTCAGAAGAAGCAGGGAAGATGCTCTTTAGTAGGGATGGGCGAATGTTTCGCTACATTCGAAAAACGGCACGAATTTTAACACATTCGTTCGTTCGAATTGAATTTCGAATGTTTACATAACATTCTAACATTCGATTTTCGAATATTCGGTTTCGAATTTTACGATTACATTCGAAAATATTCGAATTCGAAAAATTCGAATTTAGATTGTAATAGTATTTCTAATGCTTTTTCTTTAAATGTAATATTCGAATTATGCAATATTCGAATTCGAAAAATTCGAATTTAGATTGTAATAGTATTTCTAATGCTTTTTCTTTAAATGTAATATTCGAATTATGCAATACGTGTATTCGAATTCGAAAAATTCGAATTTAGATTGTAATAGTATTTCTAATGCTTTTTCTTTAAATGTAATATTCGAATTATGCAATATTCGAATTCGAAAAATTCGAATTTAGATTGTAATAGTATTTCTAATGTTTTTCTTTAAATGTAATATTCGAATTATGCAATATTCGAATTCGAAAAATTCGAATTTAGATTGTAATAGTATTTCTAATGCTTTTTCTTTACATGTAATATTCGAATTACGCAATATTCGAATTCGAAAAATTCGAATTTAGATTGTAATAGTATTTCTAATGCTTTTTCTTTAAATGTAATATTCGAATTATGCAATATTCGAATTCGAAAAATTCGAATTTAGATTGTAATAGTATTTCTAATGCTTTTTCTTTAAATGTAATATTCGAATTATGCAATACGTGTATTCGAATTCGAAAAATTCGAATTTAGATTTTAATAGTATTTCTAATGTTTTTCTTTAAATGTAATATTCGAAATTATGCAATATTCGAATTCGAAAAATTCGAATTTAGATTGTAATAGTATTTCTAATGCTTTTTCTTTAAATGTAATATTCGAATTATGCAATATTCGAAAAAAAAAAATTCGAATTTAGATTGTAATAGTATTTCTAATGCTTTTAAATGTAATATTCGAATCATGCAATATTCGAATTCGAAAAATTCGAATTTATATTCGAATTCGAAAAATTCGAATTTATATTCGAATTCGAAAAATTCAAATTCGAAAAATTCGAATTTATATTCAAATTCGAAAAATTCGAATTTCGAATGTAGACATTCGATATAATTATAAACATTCGAATTCGAAAGTGACATTCGAAAACTGTAAATAACATTCGATTTTCGAATTTTTAAGAATATTCGTTCTTATCGACATTCGAATTTAGAATTCGAATTTCGGTAATAACATTCGTTCTACATTCGAAATTCGAAAATTTGCACATTCGCCCATCCCTACTCTTTAGTCTAGTCGGTGTGAGATACCACCGAGTACAAATTTTATAATTTGTTTATAGAAATTTAGTAGAGGAGGAAGACTTTCTGGTGTTTGTAAGAATGCGATTCCATTCTGGGTCTGTGAGTGTTCTGCCCAAATCTCTATGCCACCTTTCAATATATTCTGGTAGCTTTGAATTCTGAGCAGTTGTTATGAATTTCCTTCCTTTGTAAACATGTAGCTTGGTAAATGTTTATTTTTTTTTGTAAATTAATTCCATTAATCCATTCACAATGTCATGCTCCCCCAGAGATATCACGTATTCTTGGTTTTGTAGTTCTCACAATTGTGAATGTGACTTCAGAAATAACGCCTCTTCTTCACAGCAAAACATATTCTAAAATAAACATAGAAAGTTGAGAAATAAAGGGGCATTCTGTGATTCAGATAAAGCATACAATTTAAAACAACTTTCCAGCTTACATCTATTATCAAACTTGTTCATTCTCTTAGTATCCTTTGTTGAAGGATCAGCAATTCAATTCTGAGAGCTAGTGAACTCATTTGGTCAGCCAGTGACAAGAGGCATATACGTGCAGCTACCAATCAGCAGCTAGTTCCCAGTAGTGCATTGTTGACTACTCCTAAGCATACATATGTATGCTTTTCCACTAAGAATAACAAGAGAATAAAGTAAATAAGATAATAGAAATACATTAGAAAGTGTTTTTGTTTATTTTTTTTAAACTGCATGTTCTATCTGCATAATGAAAGTTTAATTTTGACTTTACTATCCCTAAATGCTGGATTAGACAGACAAGCCATGTTTGAGTTCTATTAATAAAGAGTCTTCCATGTGCATATAAACTATGGTGTTTAGTTATTAAAAATGTGCCCTATCCCCTGTATTATCCCACAACTTGCGATCCAGAGTTGCCAAAAGTCTTGATTTGCCTCCTGACCCTTTCTCTACCCTTTATTTGCCACCTTTATAAAACAAGATGGGGGGGGGGGGAGGCACTGGGGACCAAATCCAGAAACATCTAGCCAGTTATTGAAAGCCCTTCCGGACAACCAGACAGTTCCAGGACTGCATAATATTCCCTTACATTTTTTAGTCATAATTTAAGTTTATCAATGCATGGAAATGTAAACTATAAGAAACTAATGGTGTAGACTGTCCCTTTAAATATAGAAACTTTCAGTATAGATAGGGATACCACAGGTAAAGTCAGCTATTTACAATTTATTACAATCCAGCAGATATAATTTATCAATGGGAACAATATAAAAAGGAGGAAAATTTTGGGTAAACTGTCCCTTTAAACTACAGATCTTTTATGTCTGTCTGCCATTGCGTTAGTCATATTTTGTTTTCACTAATCTCTCAATCTGTTGCACTATTTATGTTATCCTGTTATTGTTTTATTTTATATGTTTCCCTGTTATTTTTAAAAAAATGTCAATAAAAACTATTTAATTACGTGTGACCGTGAGACACTGGTCATGGGTGGGGGTGCATGCCCAATGGTATATTAGGGGCCCAAAAATTTCTGATGCACTAATGAGATTCAGCTGAACACATTTGGTGAGTCAATGACAAGAGGCATCTGCCACCTATCAGCAGCTAATCCCCCACTAGTGCATTTTGGCTCCTTCCTATCTAGATATGCTTTGCAACATATTAAAGGGATAGTATAGTCAAAATTAAACTTTTATGATTCAGATAGAGGATGCAATTTTAAGCAATTTTCGAATTTACTCCAATTATCAATTTTTCTTCGTTCTCTTGATATCTTTATTTTAAAAAGCTGGAATGTAAGCTTAGAAGCCAGCCCATTTTTGTTTCAGCATCTGGATCAGCAAGCTCTACCCAGGTGCTGAACCAAAAATGGACTGGCTCCTAGACTTACTTTCCAGCTTTTTTAAATAAAGATACAAAGAGAACAAAGAAAAATTGATAATAGGTGTAAATTAGAAAGTTGCTTAAAATTGCATGCTCTGTCTGAATCACAAAAGTTTATTTTTGACTAGACTATCCCTTTAACAGAACTAGGCACATTAGATAATAGAAGTAATTTGAAAAGTTGTGTAAAATTGCATGCTCTATCTGAACCAGATGTTTTTGTTTTCTCTTCATTTAAGAAAAATAATTATGTAGAAAAATACTAGCCTATAAAGAGCATATCTGATTATGGTAGGCCTGACTCCCGAAGGAATTTATAACCGTTTGTTCTAATAAAATGATAAACTTTAGCTTTTATGAGTACAGTATTCATAGCTATCGCTGTAATTTAGCAAGTACCAACAGAAACAGACGACCCGTTATCACCATATATTGAATACATATTTATTCATGTGTCTCAGGAGGGAATAGCAGTAATGTGGGAGGTGTCAGCTCAGCAACCCTCCCTCAAGTCACGCTCTTAGACTGGAGGGGTTGAAGGTCGATGCAGAAGGAAACGGTGCTCTGCACGTACATCACGGGTTTCTAAGCTTTCGGTATACGGGATCAAGCTGGCAAGAAAGACTGGTCGTCCTGAGTGAAATCCGGAAACATGTCGGCTGTGGATTTGGAAAAACTACGGATGTCAGGAGCAGGGAAGGCTATAGCTGTACTTACTAGCGGGGAGATGGCACAAGGTGAGGAGGAATCCTGTCAGCCTCATAGGCATTTGTTCTGTGCTTATGGAGGTGACACTTGCTCCTTAGCCTCGATAATGCTGAACATTCCAAAGATCATAGCACTGCCCTGGGCACCTCTTTTTTTTTGTTACAGATGATTTGATTCATTATATGTAATCCGTTTTATAGGAAGTTAATTTCATATTTTTTATTTATTGGTTTTAAATGTTCAGTTACGCTTGCATGTTTGCAGGACAAAGTAATTTTAAATTATAATTTGAATGTGAATGTACTTATCCTTATAGCTGTAGTAGGCCTGTCTAAAACTTTGGACTTTAAGGATTATAATGATTGGCAGATTCTTAAATGTCAGGGTTTGATAAGGTCACAGAGTCCAAGGCCACTGCTTTAAAAAATAAATAAATAATAACACTAAAAAGGATATTAATATATCCTTCCCCTGTCTGATGAAAATACAAAAGTTACTATATCATATTTACTCACAATCGTTAAAGGGACACTGAACCCAAATTTTTTCTTTCATGATTCAGATAGAGCATGCAATTTTAAGCACCTTTCTAAGTTACTCCTATTATCAAATTGTCTTCATTCTCTTGGAATCTTTATTTGAAAATCAAGAATGTAAGTTTAGATGCCGGCCCATTTTTGGTGAACAACCTAGGTTGTTCTTGCCGATTGGTGGATTGATTTAACCGACCAATAAACAAGTGCTGAACCAAAAAAATAACTTAGATGCAAATAAAGATAACAAGAGAACGAAGAAAAAATGATAATAGGAGTAAATTAGAAAGTTGCTTAAAATTGCATGCTCTGTCTGAATCACGAAAGTAAAAATTTGGGTTCAGTGTCCCTTTAAGTAGATCAAATCTATTGAGCATCCATCGCACTTCCTTAAATAATTCTGTTAATATCATCTAAGCCTCTTCTGACAGCCCCATGATCACATGACTTTTTATTTATTATCTATTGACTTGCATTTTAGCCAATTAGTATTGTGCACAATTTCACAGGCATAAGCACACTGTTATCTATATGGTCCACATGCACTAGTAGGCTCCTGTTGTGAAAAGCAAATAATAATAAAAAAAAAGCATGTGATTAAGAGCAGGGATAGGCACAAACAAAGGCTGTGGCGGACATTTTCCAAAGTACAGACCTTGGTGAAGGACACCAAGGTACATTTTAAATTAAAAACATTATTTTATAGTGCTTGGTGTTATTATACTGATCCTATAACCAGTCCTCCTCTGGCTATACCTATAAACCAGTGTCACTACTGTGTCATTATATAGTGCTTGGTGTTATTATACTGATGCAGATACCACTGATTCTATAACCAGCCCTCCTCTGGCTATACCCATGTGCCAGTGTCACTACTGTGTAATTATATAGCGCTGGGTGTTATTATACTGATGCAGATACCACTGATTCTATAACCAGCCCTCCTCTGGCTATACACATGTGCCAGTGTCATTACTGTGACATTTATATAGCGCTGGGTGTTATTATACTGATGCAGATACCACTGATTCTATAACCAGCCCTCCTCTGGCTATACCCATGTGCCAGTGTCATTACTGTGACATTATATAGCGCTGGGCGTTATTATACTGATGCAGATACCACTGATCCTATAACCAGCCCTCCTCTGGCTATACCCATAAACTAGTGTCATTATATAGTGCTGGGTGTTATTATACTGATACAGATACCACTGATTCTATAACCAGCCGTCCCATGGCTATACCCATGTGCCAGTGACACTACTGTGTCATTATAAAGTGGTGGGTGTTAATATACTGATGCAGATACCACTGATTCTATAACCAGCCCTCCTCTGGCTATACGCATGTGCCAGTGTCACTACTGTGTCTTTGTATAGTGCCGGATGTTATGCAGATGCAGATCCACATCCAGTATTTCACTCAGGCTTTGTTTATTCCATAGCTTATCACCCAATATCGCTAGCAGTCTCTTGACAAGCCATTAACTTTATTCACACTACATATTTTTTTTATTCCTATTATTTAATCAGAAAGAAAAGATACTACTAAGGTTGTGGCGGACACTGCAAGGGCTAGTCACAGACACCAGTGTCCGTGTACGGACACCTGCCTATCCCTGATTAAAGGGGACAGTCTAGGCCAAAATAAACTTTCATGATTAAGATAGAGCATGTAATTTTAAACAATTTTCCAATTTACTTTTATCACCAATTTTGCTTTGTTCTCTTGGTATTCTTAGTTGAAAGCTTAACCTAGGAGGTTTATATGCTAATTTCTTAGACCTTGAAGCCCACCTCTTTCAGATTGCATTTTAACAGTTTTTCACCACTAGAGGGTGTTAGTTCACATATTTCATATAGATAACACTGTGCTCGTGCACGAGAAGTTATCTGGGAGCAGGCACTGATTGGCTAGACTGCAAGTCTGTCAAAAGAACTGAAAAAGGGGCAGTTTGCAGAGGCTTAGATACAAAATAATCACAGAGGTTAAAAGTATATTATTATAACTGTGTTAGTTATGCAAAACTGGGAAATGGGTAATAAAGGGATTATCTATCTTTTAAAACAATACAAATTCTAGTGTAGACTGTCCCTTTAAGAGGCTGTCTATATTGACTTAGAAGCAGGCAGAATTTTAGAGGGTAAAATGTTATAAAGTATATTAATATAACACTTTTGGTTGTGCAAAGCTGTGGAATGGGTAGTAAAAGCATTATCTATCTTTTTAAATAACAACGATTTTGGTGTTGATTGTGAAAAAATAAATAAATACATTTTCTACTTCATTTCAGTTGCGCTATATTCCAGGAAGTATTTGTGAAGGAAGTAATGTTGCTATATGAGCTTACTTTTACGGAGATCTCACTGGATTGAAGTGACAGCCTCTGTGTACAAAAGAGGTGTCTGTTAAGGGCTATAAAAGCTTTATACTTTTTTAATTTTTAATTTTTTTTATTTCTCGTTTTATTATAAATGTCAAAAATAAATGTAGCATGATAGGCACTCCCCCTGATTTGATCCCATCATTGAAATCACAAGATCACATAATTTCAATTTTTACTTATTTGTTTACATCGGAACTTTGTTCCAATGTACACAAATAAGTCCCATCAGAAAAAGGATAAATTGAATAGAAAAAAAATAACATGACTGTACCTGCACATGCCAGATGCACACTCCCTTGCAAGTCCTGGGACAAGAATCCTGATTAGCTGCTTAAAGTCTTTTTACAGTGGGTTGTGAATACTTAGGAAATACTTAGGAATATCTTCCCTTTTTTACATAGAGATATTCAGGTGATATTCTCTAGTCGGCGTTTTATAGCTACGCTGCATTAGTTTCAAGTGCTTTAACATTTGGGTATCATGTCCCTTTAAATTGATCTTGATACTAAGAGAAACTATTGTACTCAACCCACATGGGCTTATTGTGCTGGCTAGTTACAAAGGGGCTAATCGTTTCAACAGCAGCAATGCACCACTTGAACCTATCGTAAGATATATATATATATATATATATATATATATATATAGTGAGCCAATGACAAGAGGCATATGTTTGTAGCTACCATTCACCATCTAGATCACAGCAGTCTATTCCTGCTCCTGAGCTTAGTTATGCTTTTCAACAAAGGATGCAAGTTGAATTAAAGGGATAGAAATGACCTTTTGAAGTGCATGTGGTTGCATTTCAGTTTTAAATAGAAAGAGTTTTATAATTTTTGTTGTTTTTCAGTGGCATACACACATATGCTGTGAGAGCTAGTGCATAAGTATTCAATCTCAGAGAGCTGGCAGAGGTGTGTATTGTCTGTGAAGACTTGATTTGTGTCATGCAAGTCACTGCTGACTCTCTAAGAAGGTGTGGTATTTGAATACTGTTGCATAGGCCCTCACAGCATATATGCAATAGAGCTGCAACAACTAATCATTATAATAGATTATAAAAATAGTTGTCAACGAATCTCATAATCGATTAGTTGGCTTGCAATTAGTTGGTCTGTGCTCATGCACATGATATTGTGTTTTATGGTTATGTCCTTATCCTAAAGGACGTCTACAAACGTTTACTTTTCACTTCTTCTGGACAGTATAAGTTTCTTTTTAAGTTTACAACTACGCCTGGCTCATGTGCAATCCAGAAAATAATAGGAGTCCTCATTTGGATTGTTTATATTAAATCAGGTGATTTGGGACTATGCTTTGCATGATATAGTGCCAAGCTTATTTACCCTTAGCCCTAGATTTATGGTTATTTGAACCAATGTGCACTATTATCCGTTTGCACAATTATTAGTGGATTGCTTGGTATAGCTGTTTACATGTACAGTATAGATAAATGTGTATGGCTTTGTCCTGTTATTGATAGTCCTTAGCGTTTTTTTAATTTTTTTTTTTAATTTTTTTTTTATAAATTGTGATATGTACCAGATTTAACCTCTAAGTATATATCTGTTATTTTTAGAGCGGACTAGATATTTTTCTCTAACCTTATAGCTGGTTCAATGCATATAGATATTCAAGATATATATTTTTTTATGTTAGAATGAAGTCCAGGCTTACTTTATTGAGAGGCCCCTTGCCAAGGAGGAAAATACTTTGCATTGGTAAAGCTAACAAAGATAAATATCCCACTTTGGCGAAATTGGCAAAACCCTAATTTTGTATCTCAGACACCTCAACACGATCTGAACTCCTCTTCTCTGCTGCAGGCAACATAGCTGCAAAATAGTGCTAGCCTCAGCTAGGACCATGTGGACATGTTGACATTTTTGCACTTCAATGCAAAGTTTCTGAAAGAGTGAATAACATTTTTTTATACCTATTATCAACGGCTCTACTCGGGAATTGAAATAGATAACGCTAACCAAGACATCTTTTGGAATATGATAAAGGTACCCAAATTACCTAGTGAGGATCTAACAGCAATTAATGCCCCAATTTCAACGGAGGAAATCAGAAAGAGCTATAGATAATTTAAAGATGAATAAAGCAGCGGAACCAAACGGATTTCCCGGCGAGTTCTATAGATGTCTTGGCAAAGCTATACTCTTGATATTAGAACAACTCTAATTTTTATTTCTGTACAAAGAATCCTATCTCAAGTTATTTCTCTGCGGCAAATATTTCACTCATTTTAAAGAAAGGTAGAAACTCGGAAGATCCGGCCTCTTATAGACCGATCTTAGTTCTGGACATAGATTATAAAATACTAATGGCCATCATTGCTTCGAGACTATCTGTCTGCATAAAATTATTCATCCAGATCAAACCGGATTTATGGTAGCCAGAAACCCAACAAAAAATATTCGTAAATTAATTTTTTGGATTATGCTTGGAATGTGGACCAAGGTAAGAAGAAGCCTTTATGGCAATATATTGCTATTCTTTCCCTGGATGCTGTCAAAGCATTTGATTCAATTGTTTGGGAGTGTTTATTTAGGGCGTTAGAGCCGTTTGGGTTTAAAGGAGAATTTGTACAATTCATTCATTCATAGATTATATCATAACCCAATATCTTTTATACTCCTCAATGGGACTTTATCTCCTAAAATAATATTACAGAGAGTCACCAGACAGGGGTGTCCCCTGTCCCCTCTACTCTTTTTTTAATATTGCTTTGGAACCCCTAGCAATACGATTTAGAGATGTTTTATCAGGAGTCCCGTTTTGCATACAATTCCTTAAAACTTTGTTATATGCAGATGATGTCTTAGTTTTTTTTGGTTAATGTGCAACAGTCTATTCCGTCTGTCTTACAAATTTTGAAAATCTTTAGTTCCTTTTCTGGGTGCAAGATAAATCTAGAAAAGAGTGAATTAATGTGCTTAATAATATATAGTAGTACCTAATATTCCATTAAACGAGTCGACGCTATTAAATATCTAGGTCTAGTTTTGCATAAAAATCCTAGTCATTGGTATAAAGCTAATTTTGGGCTTTTATTTCAAAAGATTGGAGCAGATCTACAACTTTGGGCGGCGTTTCCACTATCCATGATAGCACGTGTCAATTTAATTAAACCTATTATTTTTCCCTGTCTGTTATACCCTTTGCAGAACATCCCTTTATTTATATCAAATAAGGATTTGAAATTCATCAATGCTCTATTTTCCAAATTTATTTGGAACAATAAAAAGCCTCGGATTACTCTGGGAAGATTAATGCAAAACACTGGAGCAGCGGGACTAGCTCTCCCTAATCTTAAACTTTATAATTTGGCTGCTATGGTCAAAACAGCGATAGATTGGCTCACTGGATCTAATATACAGGGAGTGCAGAATTATTAGGCAAGTTGTATTTTTGAGGATTAATATTATTATTGAACAACAACCATGTTCTCAATGAACCCAAAAAACTCATTAATATCAAAGCTGAATAGTTTTGGAAGTAGTTTTTAGTTTGTTTTTAGTTATAGCTATTTTAGGGGGATATCTGTGTGTGCAGGTGACTATTACTGTGCATAATTATTAGACAACTTAACAAAAAACAAATATATACCCATTTCAATTATTTATTTTTACGAGTGAAACCAATATAACATCTCAACATTCACAAATATAAATTTCTGACATTCAAAAACAAATCAGTGACCAATATAGCCACCTTTCTTTGCAAGGACACTCAAAAGCCTGCCATCCATGGATTCTGTCAGTGTTTTTGATCTGTTCACCATCAACATTGCGTGCAGCAGCAACCACAGCCTCCCAGACACTGTTCAGAGAGGTGTACTGTTTTCCCTCCTTGTAAATCTCACATTTGATGATGGACCACAGGTTCTCAATGGGGTTCAGATCAGGTGAACAAGGAGGCCATGTCATTAGATTTTCTTCTTTTATACCCTTTCTTGCCAGCCACGCTGTGGAGTACTTGGACGTGTGTGATGGAGCATTGTCCTGCATGAAAATCATGTGTTTCTTGAAGGATGCAGACTTCTTCCTGTACCACTGCTTGAAGAAGGTGTCTTCCAGAAACTGGCAGTAGGACTGGGAGTTGAGCTTGACTCCATCCTCAACCCGAAAAGGCCCCACATCTTTGATGATACCAGCCCA
Source organism: Bombina bombina (assembly GCF_027579735.1). Lineage (NCBI taxonomy): Eukaryota > Metazoa > Chordata > Amphibia > Anura > Bombinatoridae > Bombina > Bombina bombina. The sequence continues at coordinate 489,848,093 of NC_069499.1, forward strand.
AACCAGTACTCCACCTCCACCTTGCTGGCGTCTGAGTCGGACTGGAGCTCTCTGCCCTTTACCAATCCAGCCACCGGGCCCATCCATCTGGCCCATCAAGACTCACTCTCATTTCATCAGTCCATAAAACCTTAGAAAAATCAGTCTTGAGATATTTCTTGGCCCAGTCTTGATGTTTCAGCTTGTGTGTCTTGTTCAGTGGTGGTCGTCTTTCAGCCTTTCTTACCTTGGCCATGTCTCTGAGTATTGCACACCTTGTGCTTTTGGGCACTCCAGTGATGTTGCAGCTCTGAAATATGGCCAAACTGGTGGCAAGTGGCATCTTGGAAGCTGCACGCTTGACTTTCCTCAGTTCATGGGCAGTTATTTTGCGCCTTGGTTTTTCCACATGCTTCTTGCAACCCTGTTGACTATTTTGAATGAAACGCTTGATTGTTCGACGATCACGCTTCAGAAGCTTTGCAATTTTAAGAGTGCTGCATCCCTCTGCAAGATATCTCACTATTTTTGACTTTTCTGAGCCTGTCAAGTCCTTCTTTTGACCCATTTTGCCAAAGGAAAGGAAGTTGCCTAATAATTATGCACACCTGATATAGGGTGTTGATGTCATTAGACCACACCCCTTCTCATTACAGAGATGCACATCACCTAATATGCTTAATTGGTAGTAGGCTTTCGAGCCTATACAGCTTGGAGTAAGACAACATGCATAAAGAGGATGATGTGGTCAAAATACTCATTTGCCTAATAATTCTGCACTCCCTATAGTATCATCTGAAGAGATAGAAACCTTTTTAATTGCCCCGTTTTCTCTTAAAGCTATTTTACATTCTCAAGCACAGAAACTGCCGCAGAATGTTAGCTGTCTTATTTCTATTAAGAACATAGTACAGGCATGGCAAAATTTTTGTATAATTCTAGACTTAGATTATTCCTTTTCAGAATTTCTACCGATTCTAAGTAATCCAAGTTTTCTCCCAGGGCTATATCAAAAAGCATTTAGGGGGGGCGGAGCTAACCGCCAAACAGGAGAGACGCATCTTGCAAGAGCTCTCTCATAGTTATCTAGTTTGGGCCAAAAATTAGATTAATTAAATTCCCTACATAGACTATTATATATACTGGCCATCCTGTATGAGTGAGGGGCATAGAAGTGGTGATCAATTGGACGTTTTTGTCTCAGACACTGGACCCTGGATGGGAGAGATCACCCTCACAAACCTGACCGCAATACCCAAACAAAAGAGAGGACTCCTAGAGTTGTAAGTGATGCACACCCGCCTCCCTGCTTAACCACGGCTGATCTCCCGGACCCACAACTCTGCTGACCAGGGGGTCGGGACCCCGCTCCGGCGCGGCAGCTCTGTAACATTTCTGTAATCCGGGAGGCAGTGTAGCGCTATAGGTATCGGCGCTCAGATCTCTGTGGGAGGTAACTCCGAGCTCAAACCTTCACTGCGGGCAGCATCAGAGGAGATTCCGGTTGCGGCTGTAACCAAGCTGGGCTAAGTAACCGACGAGGGGGCTGCCTGAGAGCTGGTCCGCACTAAATAATACAATATAAAGGCAAAAGAAAATTGGCGCGAATAATCGCCATCTTGCGGCCTGGGAAGCCGCATCTCCGCTTATACACATTCCATATTCCAGCGGCAGGAGCCTCCCTTTACATTAAGCCAAGAAGACAGAGGAGCGGTAAGAAAGCTGACTATAATCATCTAGTAAAGAGTTATATTAGATGTACTGGTATGTGAAATACATGCACTAGACTACCTAAGTGAAAATACACTCCTCAACCTCTGCCTCACTCACAGTTCCACGCTGCTAGGCTAAGCTGCCAAATAAGAGTTTCAGATTAACACTCCTCAAACAGCTTAAACATAGCAGCGCTAAGTGATATAACATCCTCACCCTCCACAGAACTGTGCCCACAAATTTAATCACATATGGAGCCTATCTTTATGTTGCAGCAAGTATTGCCCTCCATTGCTGGGTAAATGTACTGAACTGTATAGTTGTCAGCATCCAGTGACAAGTGTATCCTGACCAAATTCCCTAATTTACAGCTCCTCTTCCCAACATATATAGGGTGGGCATCCTGCTGGACATTTTGCTATTTATTCATTTATTTATTTTTTATTTTTCTGCATAAAAATTCTAAGCAGAGATACTATTGCTGGCTTTTATCTAAAGTAACCCCAAACAACAATAGAAAGACGAGAAACCTTCAGAGCAGAATCCCCAGAAGTAATAAGAATATTTATGAATACTGTTGACCCTTGAGACAAGTTACTAACTGGGTCACCTTTGTCTTCACTTGCAGAAAATTTTTTATTAGCATATAGTAAATCTGCACGAACATTTCTGTCAACATTTGTTTGCTCCCATAACCCACACCTGAAGCAGCTATTTTCTTCCACGCTGACTGTTCACAACATCTACCTTGTGGAGCTATGTCGCAGGCTCACAGAAGAAAAACAAAAGGTCCCACAGGTCCGAAGAGAACAATGAAAGAACATTTCCAGCAATCCCGTAGAGAGCAGGAGCAATGCTCGGAAGATGACCTCTCTGATTCAACCTGCCGCTCAGAGCCAAGTATTGAGAGAGAATCTTCAACCACCTCACAACCCGCAAGCCTGGCAGACATTGCCAACGCTAACAACAACATGATGATTCAGATAAAAACCATGTTGACCTCACACCATGAATCCATCTGCAAAAGGTTTGATAAGTCATGCTCTGACTTGAGAAGAGATATTGCCGCAATTGGTGAGCGCACCGACACTTTGGAGCGCAAGCAAGAGGACCTCTCAGTCGACCATACCAACCTTATCTCTTACTCCGAAATCCTGGCAGGCCAAATTTCAGTATTAGAATCCAAACTTGCAGACCTGGAGGACCGCTCCAGGCGCAACAATGTTCGCCTAAGGGGCATCCCTGAAAGTGTTCTTCCCAAGGACTTACAATCCTACTTGCAAGAAGTTTTTACAGCTGTGCTGGGACCTTTGAAAGATCCTGAATCCCTCATCGATAGAGCCCACAGAGCTGCTAGACCGAGAGCCATCTCGAATGATAAACCGAGAGATGTGGTGGTGAGACTGCATTACTTCACATTTAGGGAAAAATTTCTTAGAGCAGTTAACTCAGGATCACTGACCCCCACGAAGTTCAATACTCTACAAATCTTCCCTGATCTCTCACCTCACACCCTCCAGCAAAGAAGGGCATACAGGGACTTTACTAGAATCCTCAGGAGTAAGGACATTAAGTACAGGTGGGGCTTTCCGGTACGTCTCTTTGTAACTAAAGATGATCTGCAACACATTATCACATCCCCGGAACAAGCCAGAAACCTTCTCTCGAAATGGGATCTTCTACCAGATAAGCCTACAACCTCTTCTCCTAAAACCCCATCTGGAGATTTGAGAGTGGAAGCCCCGCCGTGGAATCATCTCCCCCCAGGGGTCCGCAAGATGGCCCCTCAGCAGTATCTAGCCAAGGCGACCCCCTCACTGGATTCAAACTCCACCCTGCAATAGACTGACCCATCTCGGAGTTGGGGACTACTACTCTTTGGTCCTTTGTGACTAGGAAGCTATAATTTTCACTCTCCCAATGCTTTCTGTTTGGCGCATTTAGCAACCAATGTCTTGATGGGGAGCAGACTATAACCTACCTGCTTCTGAGGAGAGACACAAATTAATATATTGTTATATTGAGTATTATGTTTATATTTCACAGACCAATATCTTAGAGGTATATCCCCACCATGATCCTATATTTTAAAAATGGTCCCAAGATTGAGACCCGGTATTTTACTCTCCCTATTTAGAAGGTTAACTTTAATATTTAAAGAGCAGCCATGCTCGGTCCTCTAAAAGTTCTATAAGTTCTCATAACAACTCTGGTTTAGCTGAATTATAATCAAACTTCCAATAGTTAGATAATGATGTTTTTTTACATTCCATATTTTAATTATCTGCCTACTTAGATATTGTATACTGCTATCAATCCTGTTGCATGTGAGTTACTTCATATGATATATAGCTGGCCAGATGAGAGATACTTAGTACTGTAACTGTATTCTATTACTTATCCCCTATTACGCCTATCAGGCGACAAAGGGAGATTTAAAGAGCCAAACATACATTAAGGTCTATTATTGCAGAATATGGAAAGGTTTTTTGTTGATTGCCCACTGTTATTCATAAACTGTACATACGTGTGTATTTGATAACCCTATCGTTACCTTCAGTAGCTATTTAACAGTTGAAGAACCTATTTAAAGCTCCAATATATTATGAACTCCCCCCTTCCCTCTCCCCCCCATACCTCCCCCTTATACTTTGAGCGGCTTTCACCCGCTGATCTCCCCCCCCCCCCCCCCCCCCCCCCTTATATACTATGGCCCAAGAGTGGCCAATACATATGCCAATTCTCCACAGGCTAATATCACTGACCATGATAGTTTAAAGAGTCTTATCTTCTGCATTGTGGAGATCAACTATCCCATAATATAACATAAAATGAAGTTTCTTTCTATCTCGCCTAAAAGCTTGTCTGTTACCATTTGTAGACCTCATGGGTAATCTTATCTCTACATGTTCATTTGCTTATAGACAATGTAATACTTATTTTGATGTAACATTTGTTCAAAGGCGAATCTTGTTTGTTAATCTTTACTTTAACTTCAATAAAAAATTTATTAAAAAAAAAAAAAAGCATTTAAAGACTGGGCTGAAAAAGGGTTACATTATGTAAAACAATTACTTGACGAAAACTATCAAATGTTATCAGCTGAGGTTATTTTTTAGTAAATATGGAATACCCAAGTCTAGCTTATTTGCTTTTTTCCAAATTCGTCATTTCATTTCAGCGCAGAACTGGTGTGCTCCATCCATAGTGGCCTGGTCGGATATTAAGCTCTGTATACAAAAATTTACAACAGGGGACTCGTCGATTTCTCTGATGTATGATATTATGCTGAATAAGCAGAGTTTGCTTATTAGGGATAATATATGTAAATTCTGGTCACCAATAATCCCTTCGGTAGATCATGGAATAATTAATCAGAGCTTTGATTCAGTACGTAAATGTAAAGTACGGGTGGCTTGGAATGAATCACATATGAAACTGATTAATAACTTTTATCTCTCACCTTGGAAAATAACTAAGTTTTATCCTTCCTCGGTTAATTTATGTCCCCGTTGTGCATATTTTAGGACAGATGCACTTCACATGTTTTGGACATGCCCTAAAGTTAGACAACTGTGTCTGAAAATTATTTATTGGTTTAACAAATTATACAAAGTTACAATAGGCCTATCTGCGGAGGATGTCATCTTTTTATTTCCGCCAAAAAACGCCTTTAACAGAAATACCATAAATAGCTTAAATACAATTATACTTGCAGTCCGATACTGTATACTCAAAAACTGGAAAGCTAGGCATGTACCAGGATTAACCATGGTTTTAAAACACTTCAAGACCAAATTGTCTTTGAATCATACCATCTCCACGATACTTCGGAGAAAAGAATTAAGAAGTTTCTATGGAGATGGTCCCCTGTTATCTTATCCAAATACTCTTCAAAAATTGATTCTCTCCCCTTTCTTATCAGTGAGCTTTGCGGAACTGACCTTATTAAATGTCTTTCCACATATTTGGATCGAGCAGCCTGGAGGGGATCGTCGGGAGGGATAGCCGGGGTGGGGGGAGAGGAGGAGAGGAATATATCCTTTGTGTTTTTTTTTTGTTATTGTTTTGTCTTGTCTTACGGTTGTCCTACAGTCGATCCATATATCCTTTTAAGAAAAGAAAGGAATAGGTATAGAGTTGGAGCTCGATGTCCGAATAATTTTACTGCCTATGTAAAGGCAGAAGTGGTATAATTATGTATCTTTCATTTTTTTTTTTTCTTCAGGATCTAGTTAGCCGACTTGGCATTATTGTAATTTTGTTTTCAACTTATGTTTTAAGGTATACATCTATTATGGGTGCTCTGACTCTCTCTCTTTATTATGTTGGAAGCTGCGTCTTCATGAATATTCACTGTATGACTTGCATTTCTAAATTGTTATTGTGGTTTGTTTGTTTGTTAAAGAGAAAATAAATAAAATATATATATATATAAAAAAAAGAGTGAATAACAGAATGTTATAAATAGTTATATTTTACCTTTTCTAGTTCTACCTCTTTTCAAACTGTTTGTGGTTTTGGTTTGCTTAATTTTGGAGAAAAAAAAAGTGTTCTGCAGCTTCAAAATTGTGTTAATATAAAGTTTTAGTCTGAAGTTTATACTTGCAAAGCTCAGTAATTTATGTGGATATTTTTTTTTTTTTTTTTTTAAATATATGAAACAATTATTCAATTTTTTTTGTTTTTTATCCGATTAAACGGAAACAAAAATCAGTCGATTAATCAATTATGAAAATAATCATTAGTTGCAGCCCTACATATGACACTAAAAAAACAGTAATAACTAGAATACTTTTTGCTTACAAAAATGCTTCTATATGCACATTCCAATTTTGAACTTTCTATCCCTTTTAAGTATATAAATATGATAATAGCAGATTAAAAAAATTGCATGATTTATCTGAACCATGAAAATTTACTTTTGATTTTCACACCCTTTTAAAGAGAACTTCCACAGCTTTATTAGTGTATGATTGCAGGGCTATGGATCATAGCATAATATTATTTTATTACTTTTATTTTAGTTTTTTTGAAACCGAATAGATTTTAAAACTACTTTTAATGCCATCATGTGGCCAAAGATGTCTAATTTATTGTGTGCTTCTTATTACTAAAATTGCAAATATGTTTAGAAAAATGTGTCCCTCAATAGAGGAAAAGAAAAGGGTGGAATAACCAGAAGTCCTTTTATTATCTCTGTTTGCTTATTCATTGATTTTTATATTTTTTTTTTATTTCCAGGAATGAATGCAGCTGTTCGTGCTGTTACTCGTATGGGAATTTACGTTGGGGCTAAAGTTTTCCTGATATATGAGGTTAGTTTCTCCTCTGTAAATGTATTTTGATAATGACAGAATGATGCAGCAAACGTGTGTGTGTGTGTGTATGTATGTATGTGTATATATATATATATATATATATATATATATATATATATATATATATATATATATATATATATATATATAATTTTATTTGGTGGGGGGGATAATGTGTGTTTTTTTTTTTTTTCTCTTCTTCTTGAATTTTGAACTTGCATGCCCTCTTTTTGAAGAGATGCAGACTGGGCTTCAGAAACACCTTAGCACACTATGGGCTCGATTTATCAAGCCTCTACGGCAGCAAGTTTTTTATTTATCAAGCAGTGGTCACCAGACCGCTGCTTCCCTAACATCTACGCCACCTCTATTGTGGCGAAATTCAATCTCCTCGGTTGAGTACGACCGAGGAGATTGACAGCTCCTGCCCGTGCGTGATTGGCTGTGCGCGGGCAGGTGGTGGGATTGCACGCGAGCGCAAAATTGCGCTCGTGTGCAATATTAATTACCTGCGGGTAATTTCGCCCCGCTATAGGCGAGCTGAGGCGTACAGGGGCGCGTATACGCGCCCCTGTACGCCTCAGTGTTGATAAATTTAGCCCTATGTAATGTAATCTACACTGTATGAACACTCCGTTTTTTGTTTTTTTTATATATACATATTTTTAAAAGAGCGCACTCTTCACACACACACACACACACACACACACACACACACACACACACACACACACACTGACAAAAACGTTTGTTGCCTGAAATGGATTTTAAAGGTTTGTTAATGTTGTGTTTGTTTTTGTATGAACATCTCTACCCTCTCTCAGTTCACAGAACAGTATCCATTTTTAGTGAGCAGACAAATTTCCACTGCCTCCCTTACAGGATCAGTTAGCTGCAGACAGCCACTACAGAGCAGTTGTTTATGGTGCGTTTGTGTTCACCAGTAGAGCTGCAGCGGTTGTCTTTATTAGTGAGCAAGCAGTCTTTGTCTGTCTAAAAATGGATGTGCACAAAATGTCCTTCCTGATTCAAAATAAATTTTAAACCTCTTTGATTTTTATAATTTTTAGAGAGCGAGAGCGTTATGAATTCTCTGTTCTTGATGCTTTATTTGCTGTCAATTGGTTATTTGCATCAATAAATGTAACCTTTTAAAGCTGTTATGCCGTTCTATTCCGTCATAATTAGACTGGGCTTTAAAGCCGTTATGACGGAATAGAACGTCATAGCTAACGGCTGTCCTGAAGCCTTCTGTGCTGTCAGGATTTGATCGCGGTCTGGAGGGCTTTCCTAGGGTTGTAGGGACGCCCCTTAGACACGATCCAATAATTGAAATCTCGCGATCGTGTGCACGATCGAGTGGTTTCAATTTGTCTACATCGGAACAGTTGTTCCGATGTAGGCACTTTAGCCCTGACACGAAAGGGTTAAAAGGAAGTGTTTCTATTATGCATTTGAAAGAAGTGCAATTAGTATTTTCCTGCAGAAAATATTTCAAGTGGGAGTTGTTTGCATTTAAAGGGGCATTAAGCTAAAGACAAGTTTTCTACATGTGCCAGAACACTATCTTTTAAATATGTAGAGCTGTTTGTAATGCAGAGTCTTGGCACTAAGGTTTCCCTTTATATGGCCAGTTCCCCTGAAATTGTATGTTTTCTTTTTTCTTTATTTTGATCTATTTTTGTTGCCTAGATTATTCATTCTAAAATTACTTGTAATGCAGGGTTATGAAGGACTTGTTGCTGGAGGAGACTGTATTAAGCAAGCAGATTGGCTTAGTGTATCGAATATAATCCAGCTGGTAAGTTTAATGCATTCTTTATATGTGGTCTTGTTAATAATACCATGTACATATTTAAAGGGACACTAAACCCAAATTTTTTTCTTTCATGGTTCAGATAGAGCAGGCAATTTTAAAGGGACACTGAACCCAAATTTGTTCATTTGTAATTCAGAAAGAGCATGCAATTTTAAGCAACTTTCTAATTTACTCCTCTTATTATTATTTGAAAAAGAAGGCATCTAAGCTTTTTTTTGGTTTCAGTACTCTGGACAACACTTTTTTTATTGGTGGATGAATTTATCCACCAATCAGCAAGGACAATCCAGGTTGTTCACCAAAAATGGGCCGGCATCTAAACTTACATTCTTGCATTTCAAATAAAGATACCAAGAGAATGAAGAAAATTTGATAATAGGAGTAAATTCGAAATTTGCTTAAAATATCATGCTCAATCTGAATCATGAAATTAAATTTTTGGGTACAGTGTCCCTTTAAGCAACTTTTTAATTTACTCCTATTATCAATTTTTCTTCGTTCTCTTGCTATCTTTATTTAAAAAGCAGGAATGTGATGCATAGGAGTCGGCCCATTTTTGGTTGAGATCCTGGGTTATGCTTGCTTATTGGTGGGTAAATGTAAGCCTCCAATAAGCAAGCTCTCTCCATGGTGCTGAACCTAAAATGGGCTGGCCGCTAAGATTTACATTCCTGCTTTTAAAATAAAGATAGCAAGAGAACGAAGAAAAAATGATAATAGGAGTAAATTAGAGCATGCAATTTTAAGCAACTTTCTATCTGAAGATTTTTTTTTTTTGGGTTCAGTGTCCCTTTAAACATTAAATTATTCATGTTTAGTTAAGCATTTATTAATACCATTGCATTATATAGATTTTTCTGTGAATGGTAATGTATATAGATAATTAAAGTCTTTTTCCATAAGGGCACTTAAAAGGACATTGGACACCTTGCTGTTGCATCAAAATCTTGCTTTGTCTCACGATCCCTAGAGAGGCCAAAAAGCTAAATCTGTAACAGTTTTTCAGAATTCTGCAAAATGCCTAAACCACCACTAGGCACTAGCGGCAAACCCGATGCATTATCCGATTGGTTGTCACGGGCCAATCAGATCATGCATTAACGCCTATCTCCTATGTATGATCTGATTGGTCCATTCAGGATGAGCGCTAATGCCTTGTAGACGACCCTTACACCAGTACACATGCATGTAACATGTATGTAACCCATTATACACCACACATACATTTTACACCATATATATAATGGGTACTGTAATTTCCGCATCTTCACTATTTATTTTTGCCTCCGTCTTGGGGGCTAAAGGTGGGCAAAGCCCCCCTTTTAAACCTTATTCCCAAGGGTTCACTTCGTGTGATTCCAGAGGATCGGTGGGGTGCCCCCCTAACCTCCCAGGCAGAGGCAAAAACAAATAGTGAAGTTGGGTGAATTACAGTGCCCATCTGATTGGCCCAAGTATCCGTGAGGTCACCGGATGCACAACTAATCAGATAATGCATTGGGTTTGCTGCTAGCGCCTCATAAAACGGATACTGATCTGCAGCACTTGCAGGTTACAAAATGTGCTTTATGAAATCTTTTTAGTGAGAGTGGGACAAGCACAATATTATACAGAAGCAAGTGGTGTTTATATAAGTGGGATTATGGAGTAAAATGTTGTCTTGGTAGTTTTTAATTATTTTTAGAATATTTAAAGGGAGAAAATGTTCTAATGTGCTAAAGCATTCTATTATTAAGCTGTTTGAACAGAGCTGTGTGGCTCCCTTACAAAGGGATTAAGCAGATATAATGGATTGGCCCTGCACTGCTGATTCTCAGCTGAGCACAGCTGGTGATTGGGAGTGGCATACATATGCCACCCCTGATTGGCTCAGTGGCCATGTTCAGCTTTGGAGCAGTAGTGCATCCTGGTCCAGTGCAGACTTTAACCCCTTTGAGAAGAATAAAAACACAGTTCTGTTCAAGCCACAGTGCAAAAGAACCTTTTATTATTTCTCCTGTATGTCCCTTTAATCACATCAGCCTGCCAGATCGGTTTGTTGTGTATGGCCAACTGCAATTGTAATAATCTTGTGTGACTGCATCTGTTGCACAAAAATGTTACCTGTAGCTGAGTGATGAGGGGCAAGTAAATGAAGTTAATGTTGTTTAATTAAAAGATAACACAAGAGCTATGGTTAAGATTATTTCATTTGAGGTATTTCCTTTCAGTTGAATTGTTCATGACACTCCAAAAATAGGAATATTGATAAACCGTAAAAAAAAAAAGTCATCTAACCACAGATTATTTTACAGAATAAAACAGAATAGGTTTGCAAGGGATCATCAATTTTAAAGGCACATACAACACCTTGTAATTACAATAGTTTAATGAAATGTTCCAGGCTGATTGTTTGCTGTGTTTCATGTTCATGTTGATCCAGCAATTGATGCTGCTATGCGTGCCGCCATATTGTTCCTTACGTTACACACAGCAGTCATGTGATGTGCACTGCATATTATGTATGTTTACGTAGAGGAAACACATCTGCAGCCCTGGCTCTCTGTATTGCAGAGCATGTGATTGTGCTGCAGCGTCTGAGAAAGTTGTTACTCTGTGGAAATGCATCAGTTATTACCATATAGTATTCTGTGCCATAATTAGCATTGCAAAAGGCAATGTGGAATTAACAAAAAATAAAGCATTTTACATAAACAAAATAAATATTTACTTTACAAGTGCAACTTTAACTTACTATATATTTTGTATGTCCATGCTGCGTCCATGCAAATTTTTAATTGCTCTCTGAATGCAAAAAATACTTTTTAAATGAAGCATTTTAAATTATGTTGTATTGGTCAATATCCAAGGTGGACCAAATTCTAGTATTTATGTAATTGCAGCCGTACTCTGTCTGATTTTACCAGGTTCAGCGCTGCTTGCTGCCACTGCAGTGATTTATTTTCAGCTGTCACGAGTATAATAAAGCAGAGGTAGAGCCTAAGCAGTTCTAAAACAAACAGCTGTGCATGGGCTTAGATCTGCCCGCACAGCAATTCACACTTCAGCAGTGATATCAGTGCCCCTTCCCCGTAGCATGCACAGTGCAGAGATCAACAGCAGAACAAGAGAATCTGAGAGCGAGCAGTAAGTGCAACAAAATGATACATCACAGACTGGGACTTGGCTTGAATAAAATTGACACTAAATAGTTAAAATATTTAGAAAAATATACTGAAATACAATAATTATCCAGATGGAAAATATTAATTAGCATTGTGGAATAAATTGGGGTGGGGGGGGAAGAGTGCACAGTTTTTTGTTTTTTTTAATATTTGTAATTTTTATTAGGTTTTTTGAAATAAAAGAGTGATAGATACAACTGTACGAGACAATCGTACATCAAATGCAAGTACATCAGGACATAAACGTAAGCATTACAGACATAACGTAAATATCTATGAAAAGGATGTCAGTGTCCTGACAGGACATAGAGTAGCATCGAGGGGGGAAGGGGGAGAGGAGGTAGGGGAAAAGGGAAGGTAGATATGCTAAGATGACTTTGGAAAAAAGGGGCCAATTCAGGTACATAAGGGTGAGGCCGGGTCTTCTGCCTATGTGGTTAGGGGTGTGCTGCCATCTAGGTGTCGAAGGTGGGGAGCCAGAGAGTATCAAACCTGTTTTTCCAATCGGACCATACCAGTTCGAAGAAATCAGTCCTACCCGAGGCATAATAGATACTCTTCTCCATAGAGTACATGTATGCCGAGTGCACAGTTTTTAAAGTTCCTGAGCGTGTATAAATGCGCGGTTCCAGACACGACTATAATTGTAAATAAACAAAGAAACTTTTCCTTATAAGTTGCTCCCAGACCAGAAATGTCCACTATTTAAGGCACAACACAGACACATGAGTCAAAGTAAAGCAAATTGATCATACCTTTATTTTGGCATGTTGGACAAACACTCGGCAAATGCTAGCGGTGTGACTACCAGGAGACACAGGTGTGTGGAGTGTGACGTCACACTCCACACACCTGTGTCTCCATAACTGTGTGGCGGACATGATATGCTACATCGTATCATGTCCGCTCGCACATTAATAAATATGCTCCTTGAAGTGCATTGGAATGTTGTTTAAAATTCTATTCACTATCTGAATCGTGAAATTAAAATATTGTGTTTCATGTTCCTTAAGTTAAAAATTCTTTAATGTATTTGGCATATACATATGCACTTAGTCTTACAGAACAAATAAGACACAATGGTTTAAATTTTAGGATTAAAGAACATAAAATAAAGTCAACAATTACAAATTAGCACAACTAGTAGCAATAACAGATTAGATGGAACCACAGACTACCAAGTTTATGTAGCAAGAAACATTAACAATATTCAATTCTGCAAATATTGGCAGATACTACATAACCTAAGAACAATATTTACCAGTTCTATAAATGTATTTGCAAGTTAATTGATATTACCTCAATGCAATTGCAATTATTTTTCTTCAAATCTTGTAACAAAGGTATTCGAGACACCTACCAGACAATAACTATATTTTACCTTTAGTAAATTTAACTTACTAGCCTAATGCACAGTTACCCAGTTTGAATGGTTTTAATATAAAAATAATATTTAGGTCCTATTGGAACAATATAATTCAATCTGCTATATCAGTCACAAGTATAGTTAATATACATTTATTTTATCTACTGTTTAAACATATTAATATGCCCATATTAAGTACTGTTCTATGCAAACCAAATGAATATACTAACCTTGAGAATTGGCTGTATTCTTGTTTGTATCCTTTCTGCAGGTAAGAATAAAAACGTACTTATACTACAAAGGTTTAACCAAACCGCCATTCATTTGGTTGGATATCCCAGATACGTTTAACCCCTTTGGAGGTTTATATAAACTACTGCTGATGTAAAATAACAGTCAAGATAAATACCAAATACATAAGTTAACTTGATATTGATTGGTTTCCTGTTAACTACAAATATGTAAAGTGTGTGTACTTGGATGAATCATACAGCTATAGTCTATAAAAATAGACACAATTGCTTTTCTGTAGGAATACTACTGGATGAATCCATTCATGTTTGCTCCATATTCTTTTAAGGGGAAATGCTCTTTAACCTAGAGTGTGTAAATATTTTTTTTTATTGGTGTTTAGAAATAACAGCAAATATGACATGACCTTGCACATATATGAGTACAAGATGGATTCAGGTCAAAGTAGTAAAGTACATAGTTAATAATACAATGGGTACAGGACAATGCAAAATCTAAATCTAAAATAGAAGCTTCTAGTCAGTAATGTGTTTTCCAAGTATATCTAAACAGTAATATCAGCGTGTTAGACACAAAGTACATATTGAAGGACTAGTATTAACAACACGTAACCTGTACATAGATAAAGCAACGTTCATAACAATGACATATTTATCTAATCATACAAATCTAGTGTTTTGGCCAATATGACTGAAACCTCAATTTTTTTAATTATATGAACCTCCTGAGATAATAATAGGCCACACTTGGACCCGTGTACAATAGAATAGTTTTTACGGAGGTAAACTAGTTAGATATATAGCCACTCTTGGGCTTGGTAAATCAATATACAAATACTCTAATTAAATAGTATATGTTCCTCCTAATAGGTATTAGGTCACTCTTGGACCTGACTAATATTATTATACACTGAAGTGGAAGGATAGTATTTATAGAGGTCACTCTTGGACCTGACTAATCTTATTATACACTGAAGAGGAAGGATAGTATTTATAGAGGTCACTCTTGGACCTGACTAATCTTATTATACACTGAAGAGGAAGGATAGTATTTTTAGAGGTCACTCTTGGACCTGACTAATCTTATACATAGAAGAGGAAGGATAGTATTTATAGAGGTCACTCTTGGACCTGACTAATCTTATTATACATAGAAGAGGAAGGATAGTATTTATAGAGGTCACTCTTGGACCTAAAGCCATTTTAAACTTGTATACGATTTGTCAAAGATATATGAAACTTTCAAACATTTATTTAAATAGTGTTATGATATCTGAACCCCAAGGGGCTGTTATCTTAGGACCCACTGTTAATTTATAAAATTGTAAGCAATTTAACTAATGTGAAATGGAATATATTAGGAAAAAATGACAGAATAAAGCTAAAAGGGATTAAACGAACACAAAACAATATGTACCTGGTTCCTTGGGATATAATTTCAAACATCAGTAAATATAACCACTTAATTTGGAGGGTAGTACAATATAAGAAGCAAAGAGGGATTAATATTTAAATTAGTGGACAGTACTAAATACTCAAGTTTCATAGCCTCTGCTGCACTTTAGTAGCTATAAGGTTGAAAAAGAATATTTTAATAGATCTCAAACTATTTTTCAGTAGCTAGTCTAAAATAATCGAGGAACTACCTCCTTCCCTGCCTAGAGCATCTATGTTTCACTGTCCCGGCCGCAGACAGGAAGACATCAAGTGTCTAAAACGAGCAAGAAATGTGCTAGGCATACAGTTAAATACACAAAATGTAATTACCTCTAGCTTAGAGTTAAGTCAAGATAAGTTAAAGGGATAAATGTTCTTTTATGATTCAGATTGAACATACAATTTAAACCACTTTCAAATTTATTTCTATGATCATATTTGCTTCATTCTCTTGTTATCCATTGCTGAAGGAACAACATTGCACTACTGGCAGCTAGCTCAACACATCTAGTTAGCCAATCACAAGAGAAAAATGTGTGCAGGCACCAATTAGCAGCAGCTCCCACTGGTGTAGTATGTGTGCATATTCATTTTCAACAAGGGATACTAAGAGAACAAAGCACATTTGAAAATAGAAGTGAATTAAAAAGTGTCTTAAAATTACATTCTCTATATATCGGACAAGTTTAATTTTGACTTTCCTATCCCTTTAAGCTGGACAGTACATAGTTGCCAAAATAGGTAATAACACTAATCTATGTAAAGTCTGAATGGATTAAATCTGTAAGGATCACTATTCAAAATAACTACCATTGTAACTCTGCTTTTAAAATGTAACCCCTCCGCATCACACATGGTGTGGGGCTAAGTACCACCCCCCCCCCCACACACCACCACCTATTGAACATTTTGGTTAGTTTGTTAACTTTTGTGAGGGCTATAAAATAAATATGCCCCAATACCATGTAGCTTAATCTACTCATCCTCACATTAGGGCAAGTCTAGGGGTAATGAGAGTTTATCATATTCCGGCCCTCCATATGTTTCCCCGAAGTTAAACAACGATCTCCTAGATTAGTGTTTTCCAGACCATGTGTTCGCTTATACAAGCTGAAGGGCGTATAAGTTACTAGTGAAAGCGGCAGAGCCTATCATCTTCTGACGTTTAATTAAATGTATCATTAGCTGTATAGGTTTCACATCATCTGAGAGAGCAGCTGCAACCATAACGGGCACCACAACCCCTCCTTAATCACCATGTTGGTCCTCAGCTTGTGTACAAGGGCCATGCGATTCTAATGTATTTATTTTTAACCCAGCTGCGGAGAGTTCCTCTTCTAGACCACCAACACCTGGAATCTCCACTGTGGCAGGGTCGTCTGCGGCGTCACAACTCTCTGAG